>NW_001844982.1:0-2976 GCF_000001215.4 Drosophila melanogaster | reverse complement strand
CATTTTGCATTCCAACCCATTTGCATGCTTGATTATTGGTTCTATTCATTAGTCTTTCATTAAAGGACCAATGAAAATAAAATTTTACAGTAAAGTATGTCAGGAAAATATGTAAAAGGTAAGCGTTTTCACTCTAAAGTATATTCATCAGGATCACTAGACTAGTCGATCTTATAGTCCATATGAACGTCAAGAATTTTAGAATCATTCTTATAAGATTATTTTAAAAGATTTTTACTCCCGCTCTTGTCCTATTGCTTGACATTAACCTGTTTTGCCTATTTTGAATATTAATATTTGATTTGCCAATTCCAATGGATAATCCAAATAAAATTTGTGAGGGAACACCAAAAATTGTACAACAACACGTTCAATTTGTAGAGCCTAGTGCGATAACGAAGACTTGTTTAGTCAGCATTCAAACACTTGTCTGAACTATAAAATGTTGTATTATATTGATATGTTAAATAGTAAGCAATAATAAATTTCTATCGATTTGCGAAAAAACTTTTTGCCACGCCCACTCCTACGCCTACAAACAGGAAAATCTGCCGCGCCCACACTTTTGCAAGTGTTCTCATAAAAACTTTTGGATACGCCAACATTTTTTTTTCATTTAATTTTCCAATATACCAGAAAAATGATGAAATTTCGCGTTCGTATTCCCAATAGCAGATATCATGTTTGCAGTAGGGGGGGGGAAGAAGGCCAAATTTGAATTTGCTGGTTTCGCTTGTTACACTATTTGTACCATTGGCCTTCAAGCCATCTGTGTAAAGGAATTTGTGGTTGAGAATAGAATTTTAGGGATTGAAAGAGTATTTTGAAAGTTACCTGAATGGCAAAAAGCAACAGGTCCTCTCTAAAAGTTCTTTGTATACTCCAATCACATACGGGGTCTCACAAGGGAGCCATCTTCGTCCGCTCCTTTTTAACTTATTTAAGAACGACCTACCCCCTTAGTAATTAAACATTCGAGTTTACTTATGTACGCCTACGATGTTAAATTATGCTTCCAGTTTAAGGATCCGATCTACAATAGATAGCTTTCAAAAATGGTGCCGAGATAACGTACTAAACTTAAATGGCTCCAAGTGTAAAGTTATGATCTTCAGTCGTGTGCCAACCGAATACACACGACTTACACTCTCAGTGGGTGCTTTTTACCCATTACCTGTCATCTTGATTCTCTGCCGCTCTAAGAGCAATCAATTTTAACTTTTTTTAAAATTAGATTTTACTACATTTATTATTATTTTTTTATATTATATTTAATTCCTTGTTTCTCTTTCCTATGTCGCGACTATCTTGTCCTTAATCGAGCCGTACAATACACGGTAGCGCCTACGCATGTTTTGATGTAGCCTGATGCGGCTGGGGCATTCTTAGGTCCGAACGGCATTCTCATCAATTCAAGGAGACCGTCCGTGGTGATGAATGCGGTGAATCTTTTGCTTTCCGGAGCGATTGCAATTTGATAATTCCCGCTGTTTAAATCGAGCGAAGTGAAATATCAAAATTTCATCGACTCTTGTAGCTGTTCTTCGACATTATTACATAATTTTAAGTATTAACGAACTAACTACATGGGACTTTTCTAAATTTAAAAATGGTACATATTTTTATTATGGCTGGCGAAATTTTATTGAATTTTCTCTTGGTATATGGAGACTAACAATAAGTTTACAAATCTTAATCTACTCCCTTAATTATAAAGTTATACTGAATGGCCCTAGGTCTTGGCATTTGGGCAGGTGAACCGCTACGTTGGAGGCGCGTTGCAAGTCGCTTTAGGTATTTAGCCTTTTGCTGGACAATTTCAGTTTTTACAACTGGAATCCGTAGGTCCTGGTGGATGTTCGAGTTCCGGATGTACCAAGGCGCATCAGCAGGATTTTTGATTGTGCTCGTTGTATTATTTCAATGTTGCTGTTGCATGCATTGCCCCATAGTTGACCATCCATATGTCCATATTGGTTTTAAAACTGTGTTGTATAACAGCACCTTGTAGTCCAAACTCAGTGGAGAGCGTGAGTTGATAAGCCAGTGAAACCTACTACCTTTCAGCTTCAAATGCGTTTTCTTGGCTTCAATGTGCTTACGCCAAGTTTATCTTCTGTCTAGATCAACTCCCAGGTAAATGGCTGAATCACTTCGTGGAATTTGGACGTTATTTAGAGTTTAGAGAGAGTTTAGACATGTTTGCATTTCTGCTCGTTGATTGCAATACGCCAGTTAGCCAGCCGATTATCCACAACAGTTAGGCGACCAGCCAGGTCACCTGCAGAGGGCATTTAGATCGGCTGAGAATTGCGGTGTCATCAGCAAAAGTTGATAGTGTTGTTCTGTAGCATATTGGACTAATCTACCCTAAGAATACAATAAATGATTGGGTATAACATAGCGTCAATACATTGTGACACTTTGTCATAATAAATATAAATATACAAATATACAAAAAGACCACAAAAAACTACGTAAGCACTCCAGCGCCCCAGTAATACGATCTAACGCTTATACATAAGCCGATCGCGGAGCGTGGGAATGCTGAGCATGCACTTTGCAGCTCAAGTGGTCAATGCCTTCTGCATACATATGTATATGTATAAATGTAAGTAGGAATACATAGATATAAGCAATGTATGTGCGGGTTAGCTGAACCCAACTTCAGCACACTTTGATTATTCGAATAAACCGTTTCAAGCAGAGCAGAAGCTCTGAGCTCCAGAGCCAAGTCTATTTCATCAACTACCAAAATACCGTACTACTTGTTGAACCTATCACATGGCGACCGTGACAGGACCATTGCAGGACGCACACGAAGTGTTTAAAGTATTGTGCTAATAATTAAAGTCGACTGATCTTAGTTCGACTATAAATTAAATAAATTAATAAATTCAAATAACATTATAAAACATAATAATTGATGGCGGAAGAGCCACAATTCTCAAACGCACAGCCCACGACACAAAGGGA
>NW_001846481.1:0-1210 GCF_000001215.4 Drosophila melanogaster | reverse complement strand
GTTGAGCTTAGATAGAGTTTATTTAGATATATATTTTCTTTAAGTGTATATAGTTTTGTTTTATATGCACTTATTTAATAGTTCGCATTAAAGATTTTTTTTTTAACTGATTGATTTGGGTTTACTTCCTTATGTTTTGTTTCACTTAGATTTTAATTTTTTCACTTATTTGGTAATTCCTTAATATATTTAGTTTTAGGTTCTTTTTTTTTATTTTTTATTTTCCAGCAATTCACTTGTTCGGAGTAACCAAAAAAAATTTCTGGATTTTATATATAAATTTATATATATATATAGTGACGTATTCACGCCAACTCATCACGCTCAGTTAATTGAATATTCGCGGCACCCAAACTGGGCCGCTCTTGTAAACGGATTCCCAAGCCTGTTTTTGTGGTATTTAGCTGTAGTTCTACTCCTTCTGTTTCTAACCATTCTTTTAATGCTAGACTTGAAAATGCACCATCTCTGTCTGCTTTTAATAGCTTCGGTTTTCCCAATTGATTAAATATGCGCATAAGGGCGTTCTTGCATTCTATCCAGTCCTTGGTTTTTATCTGCTCTAGTGTAGCGAATTTTGAATAAGTGTCTATGCAGCTCAAATAGTGTTTGCCTTCGGCTGAATAAATATCTATAACGAATTTGTCTCTACAGAATTCTATACTTGGCGTGAGTTTAAATGGGACTTTGGTATTTCTATGCTCTGACTTTGCTAGATTACAAACTTGACATTCGTTTATAATGTTTTGGATTTATAGTTGGCTATTTGGAAAAAAGTAGTTTTCACTAAATAATTTCTTAGTTTTCTGGATTCGTGTCTATTAAGCATTTTAAATTGAGTCCTTTGTGTTTAATAATTATGAATTGGCTTGTTCCGAGGCTTGGGCCCGAAAATTCTCAGCCGTTTGAGCTTCTGTTATTAATTCCATAGGAGGTTTAGTTGGCTCTTCTCGTGCCTCTGCCATCTCTTGTATGCCAACCGGATGTTGTTGTGGGGGGTCGTAAGGCATGTAATAAATCGGGATGTTGTTGGGGGGCGGCCCGTAAGGCATGTAAAGATCGAAAGGATATTGGGGATGATTCCCGTAATGCATTTAAGGATTGAACTGTTGATGAGTTTGGTCTAATTCTTCTTGGTAATGAGCCTCATCAAAACTCATACGTGATTGTCCACTGTCAGACGGTCGTTGTCTCTTTAGTGCTGGTCCAC
>NW_001846422.1:0-1231 GCF_000001215.4 Drosophila melanogaster | reverse complement strand
GGAGTGGGAGTCGCGGTTTTGACCCTGGGACTAACGGACTTGGGTGCTGGCTTACCGCGAGTGGATAGCGGAGATTGCGGGTTGAACTTTTGTTCTTTTCCAGGTGCGGGTGTCTTTTTATTGTCTCCCTCTAAGGGCATGCTCAGCTATGCCCTAGGAGAAGGAAGTCAAGAAGGCCTGCACGCCGCAAAAAATGTGGAATTGAAAAGGAACCAGACACAGAGGGCACCCAAATCTGGATGGACAAAGGATCCCGTCGGAATTCGGGAGAAAGTTGCAATTGAGATCTGGAGATTGGTGCACGAAAGGAAAAAAAATCCCAATTTTTGTGAAATAAGGCCCCAATAGATCTTCAATCAACTGGAAAAAAGCTTAAATGAAGCACAATATAGCTAAAATTCAGTGTGAAAAAATAGCTAGGAGGATTTACAAAAAAAACAGCTAGAGTGAAGTCCACAAGAAGATATAGCTATATTGGAGTCTAGAAAAAACAATAGCTCAAATTTATAAAAAAAACTATGAATTGCAATTTCTGGAAAAATAGCTAAAAAATAGCTACCAGCTGGAGTCTGGATAATAACCAAGGATTTATAAAAAATCGCTACCGACTGGAAATCCCGAAAAAAATAGCTAATATATAGAAAATAGCTATAAATTGGAATTTATAGAAAAATAGCTAACAAATAGCTATCGAATAGAGTTTGGATGATAGCTAATAATTTATAAAAATAGCTACCGGATTTAGGACCACAACGAAAAAATAGCGACAAACGGATGCGAAACCTAAACACCAAAAAAAAACCAACAAACACGCCAAAAAGCCAAGTTGGGGTTGGGAGGCTGATAAATTTGGGTGGAACTGATAAATAATTATTTTAATTTAGGAACCAGAAATAGGAGCCAGAAATAACTTGTAAAAAATTATTATTTGGCTTAAATAATTATTCAATAATCGGGTCAGTTTTTTTTTTCTTAAATTTTGTCGTCGGACTTATTTATTTTATTTTATGTTTCGATTCTAGGGTATTCTCTCGTCGCTATGCGCCGGAGACGCATAAGAACTTGCACTTGGCAAGCCTATGTAAGTCGCGACTGTGTGTATGTATGTAAGTTAACAACTAACAATGTATTGCTTCGTAGCAACTAAGTAGCTTTGTATGAACAATGCTGACGCGCCAGAATTGGGTTCAGCGCTCCACGCGAAGAACGCCTGGCAGCGGAAAGCTGACAC
>NW_001846316.1:0-1277 GCF_000001215.4 Drosophila melanogaster | reverse complement strand
TTATCTCACAGGAAACCAGATCTTCTTATCTTGCATTGATATCTATTCGAAATTTGTATCACTAGTTGAAGTAAAAAGTAGAGATTGGCTAGAAGCAAAAAGAGCCATTACTAAAATATTCAATGATATGGGAAACCCGCAAGAAATTAAAGCAGACAAAGACTCAGCTTTTATGTGTATAGCCTTCCAAAATTGGTTAAGATCTGAAGGTGTACAAATTTCTATAACGACTAGCAAAAGTGGCATATCTGACATAGAGAGATTCCACAAGCCCGTAAACGAAAAGCTAAGAATCATTGGTAGCGAACAAAATATTGAAGATAGGTGCACAAAATTCGAACCAATTCTATGCATATACAATCATAAAACTAAACATAATAGTACCAAAAGATTTCCCGCAGACATTTTCCTATATGCAGGCAGCCCAGACTTTAACGTACAACAAAATAAAATCGATAAGATAGAATACCTCAATAAGAATAGGAACGATTTAGAAGTTGATATAAAATATAGACAGGTAGTAGGAAAAGCATACAAATACTTATTCGGGACATTAGATGAGGATGACAGAGAAGAGTTAGAAGAAAAAATAAACAACATGTCAGAAGACTCTGTAAAAACCCATGACCTAAACACGATTCTAGATGTAATCAATAGTGGTATATATATAATTAATAAGCTCAAAATAGATAAAGAACAACACCAACAAAAAATTCTAAAGATAAAAACGTCAACTTGGCTTAAAACAGACACGAACGAAATTTTGATTATTTCCCATGTTCCTAGCAAAGTCACTAAAGTTCCAATATTCCAATTTTGTTCCGTACCCAGATGAACATAATTATATTCTAACCGAGCAAATATTCGATAAATTCTACATATTTGATAACCAAGTATTCCATAAAGATACCAATAGGGTAATATTCGACAAATGTATTATTGGAATCATCAAACAAGAGCAAACTCAATGCAAATATATTAAAACACATAAAAATTACCAAATAAATTATATAGAACCAAATATAATATTAACATGGAATATTCCTGAAACAGCTGTTAACCAAGACTGTACAAACAATAAAATATTAATATCAGGAAAAAACATCATTAAAATTAAACACTGTACCATGCAAATAGATGAATTCTTAATCTCTAATAATCTAGCAGACTTTACACAAACAATTTATATCACCAACAATGTAACACGTCTAGAACCAATAAATTACTTACAAACGAGAGAAATGATAGAATCCCATGTAAAACACTATAACTTTTTC
>NW_001847258.1:0-1011 GCF_000001215.4 Drosophila melanogaster | reverse complement strand
AGAATACCAAGATGCATCCGATGTGGCTCCAGGCTCTCTCGAATTTTTGTTAGTGAGCGAGAGAGCGGAGAGCGCTACAGCGAACCAGCTCTTTTCTACGCATACAGTGATAGCAGACAGCTGTATGTGTGCACACGTATGCTCATGCTTTGTAAATTTGACAAAATATGCCCTTCACCTTACAAGTTTTTTGACTTTAAATTTATATTATTTTTGATCAATTGGCACCATGCGAAAAATTCTTGCTTTGCATTGCCTTAACGTTATTATTATTTGAAAATAGATTAGAAATAGCCAGATCTATGTACATATTATCACAAAATAAATTAAAAAATGACTATATAAGAATATTTGTCATTAGAGTATTAATCTTGCGTCGTGTGAAAAATTAATTAGGCAATAATTGTTGAGCGCTTGTGTCCGCACTTCGTGCCTCAAGATATGACCAAAGCAAAAAAATTATTCTAGTGTCTTTGATATGACTTTTGCAATAAACAGTTATATTTTTATTTATCTTATAAATTTATTTTTGTGAAATATTTATTTCTCAACGTAATGTCTTCTTTTTGGAAAATTTATGAAATTACAGTAGCTATAATAATTTCTATTGTACTTCCTTTAATTATTTAGTACATTTATAAAGTCATTTGACTTAATATGATGTAATATTAAGATTAAAAGTGTTTCAAAAAAAATATTTCGCTTTTCAAAAATTGTCAGATGAGAGAAAAAATAAAATAAAAAATAAATATAAATGTGTAACCGGTAGCTAATTCGAGCGTCGATTTTACCCCCCCGAATTTAAAAAGCTTTAATATTTTAAAAATTGTTTTATTTTATCATATTGCTACGAAATTGGAAAAAACTACCCTAATATGGCCAATGTAAATTCGTTTCATCGATCAGAATTTATTTCGGTTCGAAAATCGTCTTCTACCACAACACGCACACACACACGCGTTCTCGTCTCTTGTTTTTACTCACACAAGCAAGCAAATTCTATTTTTAGAT
>NW_001845348.1:0-3073 GCF_000001215.4 Drosophila melanogaster | reverse complement strand
CTAGTCGAGCAATAATGGCATCGAAATTTAGGACTGTGTTATGGGCAACTAGCAGCCCTCTTGCTGGCCCCCTAATTTTGTTTCTGATAATCGAAACGGCCTGGTAATGCGCCTCGCTACCATTATACCGTTTGAAGATCTCGTATGCGTCCACGGCTGACTGCCGCCATGACACATAGTCATCCTGCTCTCCCGAAAAGTCTGGCATTGTCTTCACAATGTCAAGCTTGATGTCGCACCGTACTTCCGGGCCTGCGGTTATTTTTTGGTATGTCTCTACTTGTGGTGCTTCCACACGCAAGTGTTGCATCTGTTGTTTTACCTCATCTAATTGCGCCTGGAAATCCCTCTTAAGTCTGTTTTCCTGCTCAGTCAAAGCCTGGTTAACGGCTCCCGCTATAATAGCTTGAAGCTGTGCGGCGTCCATGGCTGCAGTGCTATTTGTAGTATTCGGACAAAAACCTACGGGCTCTAAATCAAACTCGTCGTCACTATTGCGCTCGACTTTTATGTCTCTATATGCCGTCCAACTCATTTATTGGTTGACACCACGCAATTTAATTCTTTCCGAACACGGGTTGATCGGCCATACGAGGCGCGATATTTGCACACGCGAGAAATAGAAGGCGACACAAAGGAAAAGGAAATCCCTACAAACAAACAAGGAAAAAGTATGCGCAGAAGAGATAATTATTTCTTATTAATTCGTTTGGGCAGTAGTTCAAAGTAACCTAGGGTATGCTGTAGAATTTACGCTTGGTAAAAGTATGCAATTGAAACGAGCGGGTAACTTGGGGTATGCTACAGAATTGTAACTTGGTAAAAGTATGCTGTGGAAAATAATGCTCCCTAAAAGCATGCAAAGAAATGGCTGTTAGCTTTTTTTATTTATTTAATATTCCACACTAAATTCTTAAGGTTGCCGAGTGACTTCATTAATCAAACTTACATGGCTTGTATTCTCAACTAAGTGTTATGTTAAGATATAACTAGGTGCAGGTTCAAATGCACGTTGGGCGCCAATTAATGTGTTCCTCCTTCGGGATGTGTCCGGCGGTCTCCAGGCGGTGGAGATCTGGTGCTGGCTGCTACCAGGGATAATAGGATAATATCTTCTTATGAAGTTTATGTTGGAGGGCGTGACTTTGCCCTCTTTGTCGATCGCTGGCCTTTTGGCTCAGCGAGAATGTTCAAATAATAAAATGATATTTTACGGCTGCGAGCCGGAGTGAATAGCTGCTCTTTATTAAAGCTCTGGCTTAAGACTGAATACAAAAGAATATGAAAATGTAAATCTACTGTGGCTCCAATGCATCACGCCATAAAGCCATGGTCGGCAAGCCGACTCAGCATTTATGCAACATAGCTCGGTACCCCGGATAAGGGGTGTCCGATTGCTGTTGCTGACCGTTCGTGGCGCAGAGCGCTGAACTCAGTTTGGGCGCGTCAGCATTGTTTATATTAATTAATTTGTTATATGTGTGCTCTTAATAGTGTGTGCTCTTAGTTGTTAACTTACATATGATATGTATAGCTTGACCACTTGAGCTCCTAAGTGCATGCTCAGCATTCTCACGCTCGGCGATCGGCTTATGTATAAGCGTTAGATCGTATTTCAAGAGCTGGAGTGTTCATGTAAGTGTTGGTGGTCTTTTGATATTATTTATGTTTATTATAATTTATGTGACAAAGTGTCACAATGTATATACTTTACTTAAATATTAACTCTACTCTACATATTTAGGGTAGATAAATTATGAAGTTCCAGACAGTCCAGAGGTCTTCCTTCTTATTATTGGTAGTCGGCCTATGAACACTGAATTAGGAAGATTATGTTGGAGGGCTTGACTTCGCCCCCTTAGCCGACTCAGCATTCCTTGCAGCGTGAAGCTACGCTCCGAATAAGAAGTGTCAGCTTTCCGCTGCCGGACGTTCTTTGCGCAGAGCGCTGAACTTACTTCTGGCGTGTCAGCACTCTTCATGTAGAGCTACTTAGTTGCTAAGAAATATTGTGTGTTATCTGATACACTACAATTTATTAATTTGGTCCTGTTCTTTGATAGTTCTTTACAAATTTTATTTTGAGATGTTTCTAAAAATCGACTTATCATAGCTTGCTCTTGGTTAATACTTTTTGCTATATCTTGGAATCTTATTTGTATCTCATTGGCGTCCATATTACCGGTTATCGATTTTACGATACTTCCTAATCCGTTAACTAAGCCCCGTTTTTGTTTTCCCGAGGGTGATAGTATTTCTATCTTTTCCCGCAATTAGGCTATCTTACCCTCTAGAATATAACCTGCGTTAATGAGCGTTTCATATTTCTGTATCAAATTTAGTGTACTACTATATTGTTTGGATTATTGAACATTCTCCTAAATTTATTTTGGCGATGGGATTAGGGGACTCATTAACATCTTGGATCGATATGAATTGTGCCGAAGCTAGCACGAATCTAAAAAAAAAAGAGAGAAGGCCGAGACCTTTAGTTATCTTCTTGTTTCGGCAGCGCAGCAAGTTCCGATCGACGTCAACAGTCCAACTTCACTGAAGGGATCTGGTTACATGTCCCTTCTTCATCATATTCTCTAATGTCTATACAAATTATATAAGTTCCAATAGGTCCAGAGTTATGTTATTTCCAGTAGGTCCAGAGATCTTCCTTCTTTCGCTGAGGTTCGTCTTAGACACTGTTTATGGAGATTATGTTGGAGGGCTTGACTTCGCCCCCTTAATTATTATCACTAGCCTTGTGGCGATAGCGATTTGATTGTAAATAAGAACAATTGTGTTTAACGGCAGTGAGCCGGAGCAAGCTGTGGTTTATTTCGTCACAAGATTTGAACTGAGTAGAAGACAATATTGAAACTAAGTTTACCCTCGAGCAATGCATCGCGCCGCCACAAGTCGGCAAGCCGACTCAGCATTTCTTGCAGCGTGAAGCAACACTCCCGATAGGAAGTGTCAGCTTTCCGCTGCCAGGCGTTCTTCGCGTGGAGCGCTGAACCCAATTCTGGCGCGTCAGCATTGGTCATACAAAGCTACTTAGTTGCTACGAAGCAATACATTG
>NW_001845570.1:0-2438 GCF_000001215.4 Drosophila melanogaster | reverse complement strand
TCCAGTTTTGAGGGCCATTTGAATGTACTGAGGAAGTTAGCCCTGCACATAAAGCGCGCTGGCCTAACGCTAAACGTCGCTAAGAGTCACTTTTGTATGCGACGAGTACGTTATTTGGGCCACATTATCGGAGACGGAGGAATACGCACGGACCCTGAAAAGGTGGCCGCGATTACCGATTTTCCATTACCGAAGAGCTTGAACAGCTTGAGCAGTTTCATGGGATTGTGTGGATGGTACCGGAAATTCGTCGCAAACTTCGCGACACTTTCTGCACCATTGACTGACTTAATGACCACGAAGCGGAAGTTCGTTTTAACGAAGGAGGCAATTGAAACGTTCAACAAGCTCAAAGAGTGTCTTAGTAAAGCTCCGGTCCTGTGTAGTCCAGATTTTGCAAAGCCGTTTGATTGAACACCGTAAGGGTTCGTTAAATTTCTTCCCAGATACATTGTCTCGTGTAAACGAAGAGATTGTGGCCGCTGTGGACTTGAAAGATAACTTGATTGTTGATTTAGATTCAGAATTTTTCCAGTCCAGTGAGTACGTAAAATTAGTAGAGACTGTGAAGGAAAATACCTCGAATTTTCCTGGTCTTAGGGTGGAGAACGGGTTTTTACACAGAAAAGCTGAGCACCTGACTGGAGAACAAATGCATGACGAATACGCCTGGAGACTTTGGGTCCCCAAAGATTCGCAGATTCTGGCTCGCGCACACTATAGTCTGTTAGGTGCGCATGGTGGCATTCACAAAACCGTGGCCCGGTCTCGTTTCGGACGTCATGGCTTATATTAGCGCATGTGAGGTTTGTAAGAGTACTAAATCTCCAAATTTCACTCTCAGACCGCCATTAGAAAAAACGCCTGAGTCTCCGCGATTTTTCCAGCGTTTCTTCATGATTTTCTCGTAGGACAAGAAGTTTATCGCCGGAATTTCAAGCCAAGCTGCTTTCAAACTGGTTATAACGCCAAGTTTGGACTGACTTAGTGGTGGCATTTATGTGTGAATTAATGCCCCACTGTATCTTGAATAACTGCTGGTCCCATTCTTTAGTCTTTTCTGTGCTGGTCTTTCGAGCATTTAATAAAGTTTTATTCATTCTTTCAGCTTGCCCGTTAGCTCTGGGTGTTCTGACTGCCGTTTTGATATGTTGAATACCCTGCTCTTTTGTATAATTTTCAAATTCCTTCGACGTAAAGGCTGTGCCGCGATCAGAAATTATGCTACTCGGCTGACCAAATACTGCAAACAACTGCTGAAGTGCTTTAATAACTGGTGTTGTCTTCGTCGTTCGTGTTGCTGCCAAAAATGTGTATTTGGTGAATGCGCATACAATAACCAAAATGTGAAGATTTCCACTTTTGCTCTTTGGGAATGGGCCTATGTGATCCATATTTATTGTACGGAATGGTATAGGTAAACTGTCGTATACGTGCAGTGACCCTTCAGGTTTGCTTCCTTTTACTTTGTTAATGCAGCACTCTGGGCAGGAAGATATGTACGACTTCACATATCTCCTCATGCGTGGGAACCAAAAGTTCCGTTGAATCCGTTGAATTGTCTTATCCGTGCCGTAATGTCCTATGTCATCGTGGTTTGCTTTTGTTATACGCCAGCGGATTGCTTGGGGTAGCACTAATTTGTTGCCGTTGGCCGTTTTGCGTAGAAGTCTGCTCGCTTCAACAACGTAGTCTGCTTTTACTTGGCTCCATTGTGAACTCTTCTCCTTAGTCCTAAATACTTCAAATATCTGCGCCAGTATTGGGTCTTGCCTTTGCATTGCATACACCCAATCTTCGTCGGTAGGCACAATCGCTAATACATTGTCTGCTACTGTGTGCGAAGTTTCTCCGTGTGGCAGCACTGGTTGTCTGCTCATGCCATCCACGTGTGGCATGTCCGCTCCTGGTCGATGTTTGCATGTGAAATTAAACTCTTGTAGTTTGAGCCACCATCTTGCTATTGGTGGTTGTAGCTCTGTTGATTCCTTCAGCGTCGCCACCGCGTTGCAATCTGTCACCACCAGAAATGGAGATCCTAGTAAATATATCCGGAATCTAACCAGTGTCTCCGTAATTGCCAATATTTCTAGAGCATAGCTTGAGTATCTGCTTTCTGCGTCGCTGCATAGCCGGCTGTAATAAAATACAGGCTTCGTTCCGTCTTCTTCTCTTTGAAACATAATTCCTGCTATTCCCAGCTTACTAGCATCAGTGTGTATTTCATGATATTTTGTGGGGTCGTATAAAGTCAACACCGGCTTCGATGTTAAAGCATCCTTTAGTCGTTGAAATGCCTGTTCCTGATCTTCTCCCCATATAAAGTCCACATCCTTTTTCAATAATTTGCTCAATGGATACGCAATCATACTGTACTCCTTGACAAATTTTCTGAAGAATCCTGAACTCCCAGGAATCTGCGTACTTCTGTTTCGTTA
>NW_001845061.1:0-6076 GCF_000001215.4 Drosophila melanogaster | reverse complement strand
CGCAGTGGCAACGCTTATTAACGGAAAGAACAAAAAGAGGACTTCGAGTAGAATGGTGAACGAGAGCAGTCGCAAGTTTTTCAATCGCGCTATATACTTACGCAACTAGAGCCAAACAATTGTCATCAAACAATTAAATTATAATAAGCGAGAACTATTGTCATCAAACATAATAAAGTGTACTATAACCAATTGTCATTAAACAATAAAGTAACACATTATAATAGAAACTTACTACAGTTATATACGTTATACGTTTATAATTCGATTTGGCTGCAATTCCCCAGATCTGGATCCCGTATAACCATATCGGTACGAAACAGTGCGCATACACAGCTCTTTTGCACCTCATCGAAAGAGTGCTCTTTATATTCATGGCCCAAAGGTGATCCGTTTATCCAGGGTGATACCTAGATATGTTGCTTGCAGGGGCTGATTCAGGGTAACTCCTTCTAGCCGAATTGGGGGTGTGTTCGGGATAAGCGTTTTTAATGTGAAGCATGGATTTGTTGTTTTCAGTGGGTTTATTTTTCCACCGTTCCACCGTTTACACAAGGCAGTCAGAGCATTAATATATTCTTGTAGTCCGTTAGCTGCCTCTCTGCTGTCCCTTGCATAATAATCCAACATACTTTGTCGAAGGCTTGTTGCATATCTATAAAGACAGCGTTGTAGTACTCGTAGTCGTCAGAAGCCTGTAATATGTGTTTTACCAGTCTGTGGACCTGTTCAATAGTTCTGTGTCCCTTTCGAAATCCAAATTGATGATCCGGCAAGATATTGCCTTGTTTTATAATGTCGTTGATCCGATTGGCAATAAGTCTCTCCCATAATTTAGAAAGAGAGGGTAAGAGGCTTATAGGCCGATACGACTCAGGATCATCTTCAGGTTTTCCAGGCTTGTGGATCATCAAAACAGCGGCAATTTTCTACTGTCTTGGGAAAACTTGGATGCTTAAAATAGCATTAAAGATTAGTGCTGTATATATTATCGCTTTTATAGGTAAAACCTTTAGCGTGGCATGACAAATCCTGTCAATTCCTGGAGCTTTATGTTTCGGAGGTTTGTTAGGTACTGTATTATTATTATAAACTAGAAAAAGCTAACTTTAGTTAGCCGGCGCGCCCAAATGGCAATCAATAGAAAAGAAGGACACAAAGGGGCTCCAAGATTTCCCCGTATTCCTTAATAAATAAATTAATTAAAAAAAAAACTGTCTCTAGCTTTCGATTTTAGAGTACGCCTGGAAGTATGCCTCAAATCACCAGGGTCCTGACTAGAACCTTGAGATAGTTGGAGCTTTAAGCTCAACAGCTGATTTTTATTTCTTCACAAGCGACCGCGTGGCCGCTGGGCAGCGGAGCCCCACTTCGTGCAAATAAACTCACATGATTTTTTTTTTAATGAAAGTGCTTAAGTTCCACTATAATATCACTGATAGTGACTTGAGGGTCCCTATTAACAATTTTTGCCACTATTTTGGACTTGTCTTTGGTTTATCACGACGGAGAGAAATTTTTACCTTTCGCGCTGTTCCAGTGTGCCCAGCAAATTTTTTTAGAACTAAAGTACAGACAATATTCTTGCTTAGTCTACCCTACGCGGCAATGCATCGCGCCACCAAGACATGAGCGGCAAGCCGACTCAGCATTCCTTGCGGCACAGCGCGACACTCCAAATGGGAAGCGTCGGACTTCTACCGCCGAACGGTCTCAGCATAGAGCGCTGAACTCCATTATGGCGCGTCAGCATTACTTTGCGAGGCTACTTAGTTGCTAAGGGAATGTGAACTTGATGGTTTTTTAACTTATAGACGGCGCAATCTCCAGCTTACCCCTTAAGCAATGGCTTGAAAGTGAGGATATTGAGTTACGACTAAACACAGCGAAAAACGGAGTAGCAGATATAGAAAGGTTACATAAAACAATAAATGTGTAGTAGTAGTAGTAGTATGAGCCCCATTGGAATATTAAAATAAAAGCACTAATTATAAGAGTCGCGAATGTAAATACTATATACACACGTGCTGAATAAATGAAGAGTCAGTCGTCGTTGAACTGTCTCGGAGCGCACACTAAAGCTCATAAGTGGTCGGACCTACCCAAGTGATCGTATCAAAAGAAAAATACAAATTGGCATTAATGAATTGTAATCCTGGAAATTATACATGAAAAGAACTAAAAGCTCTGTGCGTGCAAAACAAACTTAAAAGTAGTGGCAAAAAAATCGAATTGATTAAAAGACTTTAAAATATTAAATTTGAGTGGTGCGCGTATAAAAAAATAAAACAGCAATGAAAAAACATTAAATGAACACGAATTAAATTACAGTGCGATAGAAATGGAATTACTCGCCATAGTGTAGGTAAAACTTTTCGCCACTACTTACTTGGACAACAATTCAAAATAGCTAGCGACCATCAACCTCTTAGGTGGATACATAGATTAAAAGAACCAAAAGCTAAACTCCAAAGATGGAGAAGAAAATTACAAGAATTTAAGTTTACTATCGACGACAGAACGTAGTTGCTGATGCATTATCACGAATCAAAATTGAAGAGAATCATTATAGCAAAGTCACCCAACATAGCAGAGGAAGACAATAGCGAGCTTTTTCACTTAACAGAAAAACTTTTTTTATTTTTATAATTAGATATCTTATTAAAGGCATACGGGGAAATCTTGGAGCCCCTTTGTGTCCTTCTTTTCTATTATTTCTGCCCATTTGGGCGCGCCGGCTAACTATAGTTAGCTTTTTCTAGTTTACAATAATAATACAGTACATAACAAACACATATAACAAATATGAGATCCCTCGGTTGCCTTCTGTTGAGCCTCCTTGGTGGGCGAGATCTGTTAAGAGCGCTGGCCAGCCGATTTCTGTGGCGCTCCAGCCTGTCATGGTACCTGCTCGAGTGCTGGTTTATCTCGTCAAATACCGTTGCGAGTTTCAGGTCTCTGTGCAGGGTGGTGTTCCGCACAAGCCACTCGCAGCCGGTGATGAGTCTTGCTACCTTATTTTGAATAGCCTGGATCCTTTTTATTTGGCTGTCGCATGCCAAGCCCCAGATATGGCACCCATACTTCCAGTTTGGTGCTAATATCTGTTTGTAAATTGTCAGCTTGTTGGATAGCGACAATTTACTGCTCGAACAAAGTAGCCAGTAGTGCTTCGCCACCTTAGCACGTAGGCGTGTTCTGATGTCAGTCACATGCTTGGCAAATGTGAGTCTGCGATCCAGAAGCACTCCAAGGTACTTTTCTGCTTTCGGCTGTGGTACGGGGGCTTCCTCGATGTAGACTGGCGGTGGCGTTCTCCGCTTTAAAGTATAGCAGACGTTGTTAGATTTACTGCTATTGATGCCAATATTCCAACGTCTTGCCCATTCCAAGAACCGATCTGCAAAGTCCTGGATACCATCGGCTGCGTCGTGCTCGCATCGAGACCTGTAGGTGACGCACACGTCATCGGAAAATGTGGCCAGCATTGATTTCTCGTAAAGGCTTACATCCGGCTGCGGCATGTCGTGGTTATACAGGCAGTAGAGCAGGCGGCCGAGGACACTACCTTGTGGAACACCAGCTGCCAAATTGCAGGTAGCGTCTGCTTGATTTTTACTTGAAGTCCAATGTGCCACACTCGATCAAACGCTTCTCGAATGTCCAAGAAGAGGCTGTTACAATATTCCTTATTGTCGTAGGCAGTCAGAATTTGCTCGACGACCCGATGGAGCTGCTCGACAGTACAGTGGCCAGCACGAAAACCGAACTGGTGCTCAGGGGTAATCCCCTGGGCTTCCATAATCCTTACAATCCGGACAGCAATCAGTCTCTCAAAAACCTTCGAAAATTGAAGGGAGGAGACTGATCGGCCGGTAGGAGGCGGGCTCCCTTTCCGGCTTGCCAGGTTTGTGGATCATGGAGATTATCCCGAGCTTCCACTGATAAGGGCAGTATTGCAACCTCACAATAGCGTTGAAAACCAACGTTATGTAGAGGATCGCTTGACTGGGCAGGGCCTTCAATGTGGCATTGCAGATGACGTCATGTCCTGGTTGTTGCTACTCTGTCGCACAATGACTTCGGCTACCTCGCAGGGTTCAAACGGCGTGATTGGTAGATCCATTTGAAGCGCTTGGTTCAACAGGTCCTGAGTTTCTTCAACCTGTTGCAGGCTGGCAAGCTTGAATGGTTGAAATCGCTCGGCGAGGTGCGCAGGTCCCAAGGCGGTCCGACACCATGTCCCGTTACTATCGACTAAGGGCGCCTTCCTCGTGCAACGCTTTTTGATTGCGCGAGTTACAATCCCGTGGCCGAGGGAGGAAAGCTTCCAAAAAACGACTGAGTAGTTTGAGGTGTGAAATGAGAATAATAATGAATTCTTTATTACAAATATGTATAATGTATGTATCTCCCAAATATCTTCGTCAGAGTTCGTATTGGCGATCTTCGTTGAACTTTCGCTCGGCTCTCAGTTGCAGTACTGGGTAGATCGAGAGAGGGGGTATGTTAACTCCTCCCCCCCAGTCCGAAGAGAAGGCCGTAATGGGAAATGGCCGAATCGGAGCAAGGTGATTAGGCGGCGTGTTGTTGGTATATGCCACGAACTCCGACGATATTTTGAATTTAACAGTTTTTTTTTTGAAATGGGTATCTTAATGTTAAACATGAGTGTTGTGTATATAAACGTTACATCTAATGCTAAAGTTACATTTTGTTTACTTAATTTCTATCTTATATTATTATTTGTTTCTTTTGAAATAACAGTTTATGGATAATGTTTAGTTTACTGGCTAATGGCTATCGACTACTTTATTTACGTAAAGTGTCTAAATTGAAGCTATTCCTACTTTATAATGAATAATTGTTATTTCTTGTTAATGTGGGTTTTTATGTTACTTAGTTTGATAATAATATATTTATTAAGTAGTGCTTGTCTTTCTTATGTTCCTGCCACTGTTTTCTTAACTGTTTTTCTAATTTTTTGTTTGTGTAACTTTTGACCTTTAGTTGTTAGGAAAGTGACGCTTTTGTCCCTATCTACTTTGTGTAGTGAAAATTTCGGTGTTATCTTGTTTCTGCGGTTTTCTTTTCTAAATATTGTATCATTAGGCTCGACTTGTACTGGTGTCTCTCTGTCCTTGTTTAATTTAGCCAATCTTCTTTCTGCGGTCGCGCTTAAATGTTCCTGTACTTTTGGGTATATGTCTTTTCTAAATTCGTTTAACTTCTTAAGGTAATCGTGGTGATTGTCGAATGTTATTGTTTTGTTGAATATGTGAGTTCTTCCATGGAAGAGCTCGAAAGGGGTATAGGAAGTGCTGGAGTGTATTGCATTGTTATATGTTGCTACTGCTTCTGCGAGTATTTGGACGTGCTCGCGTTCTAGGCGTGCTTCCTTTCTTTTGTTCAAGATTATCCTGTATAGTTCGGTTAAGGTGGAGTGCAATCTCTCAACAGAAGCATTGCCCGTTGATTGTTGAAATGAAGTTGTATGAGCTGTTATTTGGAATTGAGTTAAGAGGTCGTTGAATATGGTGCGCCATAGTGACTTATGAATTGTAATAGGGCATCGGCGACCTTTATTGAATTTCTATTGCTTAGGGGGTAGGCTTGCGCTAGCTTGGTGAATTTATCGATAATTGTGAGGTTACAAGTATTATTAATGAAATATATGTCTATATGTACGACTGCCAATGGACCCTCTGGGGCGGTTGGGGCTTGCATCAATGGTCTATGGGGATGTCTATCGTATTTTAGGGTTAGGCAGGTATCACAATTTTTTATAATTTTTGTGATAGTGTCTTTTAAATGCGGGAAGTAAATGTCCCTTTTCAAATGGTTATACGTTTCGTCTATCCCCCTATGATTGGTATTTAAGTGGTAAGCACGAATTTCGTTTTCCTGATCGTTAGGATTCGTAATTTCGGTTAGCCATATATTGCAGCGGGCAATTTTGTAAAAATCATTTTCAAAAAAATAGTTATTATAGGACTCTTCTATTATTTTGAAAATATCGTCCGGTGCAAATATAGCGACTGTTTTATTCGGTTTCATGATTGCTTGAAGAGTGTTT
>NW_001846709.1:0-1144 GCF_000001215.4 Drosophila melanogaster | reverse complement strand
AGCACAGATATACCAGCAGGCAGTCCCAGTTCTCCGTGTTGATGCCTGACAGTTCTAAGGCAGTCAAGCAACCTTGAACAGTACTTTGCAGTACCTTCAAGGCCGCCCCAGATTCCTGTGGTATCGACTGCACATTAAACAGTATTTTCAATTGACTGTTTACCAATAATCGTTTATTTTCGAAACGCTCTATCAGGTTTTCCCACGCAGAGCGGAAACCCTCGTTGGTGAGAGGCGAAATCGAAACTATGGCATGCGCGTCGCCACTTGTTTTGGCATTTAAGTGGAATAGCTTTTCAACTGGAGTCAGCCGTGGATTATTAATATAAATGGCTGTGAAAAGATCCCGGAAAGTCGGCCAGCGAAGATAGTCGCCTGCGAAAACTTCTGTATCGCATGGAGGCAACCGACAGCCAGAGGAAATGTACGCCTGGGACGCAGCGTTCGCGGTTGGGATGGACTGAGAAGTGCCCTGCTCGATTTTATCAACGAGCTGGGCAACACACCTTTCATAGACTGAATAGCAATAACTGTATTTAGCCCTGAGAATAGGCATGTTGCTTGCTGCCGCTTCTTGTCCCATAGGGTTCGGACTTGGTCGCGACGGACGCCAAGCATCGTGACGGTTGGAGCTGCGGATTCCGGAGTGTTGATCTGAGCCTCAAATTCGCTTAAGCGGTCAGAAACCGAAATGAATTTGGCTAGCGCTAGATCTGAAGCAGCCATATTTTTAGCTGTGCGCTGTACTGTGGCTTTGGATGGGGTAGCACAGTCGTCGGAAATCTGCGCAGGCGTTCTCACCGAAATGCTTGGGATTCTTGGACTCTTGGGCCCTTGTGGTGAAAAAATAGACCTGGGCTTGTCAGCGGACAATCTCTTCTTATCGTCCCCGATGGGCATAATCGAAGAAATGCGAAATGGAAGGGAAGCCTGTCAAACTTTTGAAAAAGTAGACAGATTCCTCAGACTGCACTTAATAATTTAAGTGGTGTAAAACTTACGAAGTGGAAACGCCGTAGTTTAGACTAATCGGACAGGTGACTCGGAGTGAACAGCGAATTGTATAAATGACCTGTGATCTATGGTAATTTGGTCCACCTTATTTACGGTTAAAACCCTTGGAATGTGGAACACGGTGATATAA
>NW_001846368.1:0-1253 GCF_000001215.4 Drosophila melanogaster | reverse complement strand
TTTTTCCAATAAATTAGGCTGCGTCGAGGTAGGTGATGACGGTGAAGGAATTTGGAAGCAGACAGACGTGCGCTTTTCCATTGGATATATTTATTGTTAAAATAGATATAAGTAGTTGTAAGATTTAATTGGACCGTATCCATGTCAAGATTGTTATTTTTTCCTTGTATGACTAAGGCCATTAAAATGTCAATTTTCTTTTCTAAATTGTGGACTCTATTAGCTAAGTTTGTTGTGGGGTTATTCCCAGAAACTTTTTTGTAAATAAGGATTGCAGTAAGTCTTGGCTTAAAGCTAGCTCTGGCGGCTCTGCTAGTGGTCGGAGGGCTGTCATTGCCGACTTCCATGGGATTTGGGGTACCTTTTTCAGTTTCCTGGTCGTTTTCTTCACTCCTTTCTTTTCGGAGCATGTCCTGGTAGTTTTCCAGATGTCTTTGCGATGGGTAGCTTGGGTTGGATAGTTTTCCGGTGGTGTTGCGTTGTCCTTTGAGGCTATCCTACCCTTTTTGGGTATTTTGTTTGTGTTTTGGCGCCATTTATTCAGTCGCTTCTGAATGGCCGTGTCATGGGAGGAGAAACGTGGTCTTCTGTCGTTCATATTTGGCCGGAAAGGATTTAACATCGACTTTCTGGCTGCCTCCTGGCGAGCTTCGGCGATTGATCTGCTCAGGATTGCTGAGCTGTGCGGCATCCGAGGGGTGTTATTACGTGGAGGGGGGCCTTGACGTCTATGAAGGTTATGTGTTGCGCCTTTAATTGTCTGTATTTTGTTTATGTCCATGTTGTTTCCCGCAAGCTTTTGTTTTTCGGCCTTGTAAGCAGGACATCCCTTGTAAGCACTAATGTGCCCTCCAGAGCAGTTTACCCCCTTATGGCGGGGGTGGTTCTTGGTTTGGCGCAACAGGATGATGCATGAATTTTTAACATGCCTGAAGCCCTGGCATCTGTAGCACTGGACCGTGTCCTGTTTTTCCTTTCAATATCCACCTATTTGTTTGTGAATAAAGGAAATCCATTGGCCACCAGGACTTCTTTAATTTTGTTGTAGGCGGTCATATCCTTGGCCTGGATCCTGACCCCGTTTACTTTTATAGCCCTGGTGGTATAGCTGGAGACTCCTGCTGTGTAGTTCAGCTTTTCCAGTAGTGGGACAATTTCCTTCACATCATTGACGATTATAGGGGGCGCTCTACGGCTCTGGGGCACGATTTTCCATGGAGGCAGCTCTGTATCTGTGTTTTGAGGGGAGGGGA
>NW_001845337.1:0-3120 GCF_000001215.4 Drosophila melanogaster | reverse complement strand
CATGTCATAATAATCCTTATATTCTACCATGCTTGGGTATAAGTTCTTCAAAAATGGCTTTAGAAATTATTTTCGATCTTTTATTACGTGTAGGTACTGTTACCAAATATTTGCTTAGATCGCAGATGATATTGACTGTATACTCATTTCCATATTCTGGAAGTGGAGCAATTGTGTCTATCAACACTACACACTATTCTCATGCTGGGGTTTCGGTTATAGTCAATAATACAATTTTTTTAATTGCCTTAGAGTTCTAGAAATTTCTGAGTGAGTGACAAATGATCGTCATTTAATTTAAACAGTATTGGTTTACTTTGAACATTATCTCTTTTTTCTATCTTCGTCCCCTTGTTATTATTGTCTGAATTTTTAAGTATATATAATAATAATGAATGAATGTGTAAACAAATTATTACATTTAAAGTTTTTGTTCTATTTCATTCTAGGAATTCAAAAACGCCCAGTTTTTTTTGTTGCTAGTCGCTATGGACGAAGTACTACATACGATGAAAGTTTAAAATCCAGACGCATTTTCATCGTACCTCGAAACGAGCATTTCTTTCTTGGCTCTCGGTACGGTAAACGAAGCGGCAAATATTTATGTCTTTCGAGGGAAATAAATAAGCTGATAGTCAGAAAAAGATTACGAAACAATGATAAAGAACGAACTCCAACTTTAAGCTTTATAACCAAACACTTTCTGATGCGAAATACTTAACTAGTATATTAAAAGAAATTTCAATGTAGAGACCGCCAGTTATTGATTGACCAATATTCTGAGTTTGTAATGGCATTCGACTCTGACATGAATGCCAATTACTAATGCTTTTTGTTAAATATAACATATAATAACATTTTATAACATACGCCCTCGGCGTTTTATCACAACGAAGGAAAACTGCTAAGAAATAAACAGGAAAAATAAATCTATTTAAATATTATTAAAAATAAAATTGCATGTTTTTTTTTTTCTTTTTTATATAAAAAGAAAGTTCCCGAATTGTTTGAATGATATATGGAAACCAGGTCAAACATCCTGTGTGTTGTAGAATTTTATAATGCTTGGATCTCCTGTACCGAACTACTTGTATTACTCCCCCGAGCAGATGCAGCTTGGCGATCAAGCACCCGCTGGTTTCGGCTACCAATTTTTGATAGATTTAGGGAGGGGAGTAATTACCATCGTCACTACTCGCTCGGCACTTATTTAATGCGGGTGCTAGGATTGATCTACACAAACAAACGGGCTATGGGACTAACGGACGATAGGACTAAGGACAAATAAGGGCATACCAACATCTCACGACAGCAGCTATAATGCTGTCCACGTTAACATAAAAGGTTATCCCTACAAGAATGATATACTTTACACTACATATACCCTCAGACCTATGACTCCCCTAGGGAAATTCATTAAAAAAAATGAAATATATTAAATGCGTATAAAAATAAAATAAAAACGACGGCATTAACTGTGTCGCTGGCTGGGATCTCGGTGATTTTTGGTCTTGAAGGCGTCTTTTCCTATCCTTCCTTAGACATCTTAGCGATCATTGGCCGGAAATTTGAAGACCAGTGGCTGCAGTTTCGGGTCTGGACTCCGATCCTGATTTTTAAGAACCCACCAGTTGGAGAAATATCTATCCCGTCGTCTAGAACGGACAATTAACGTCCGTTAATTAACTAGTACTAGAAAAATAGAAAACTGATTTCGCCTTTGGATGCAGTCTGTATTGAAATCAATTCCAAGATCAGGTTTAGAATATATCAGCATACATCGCACCAAACATATCTTTCTCACTGCAAAACCATCAAGCCATTCCCACCCTAGTCACCCTAGTTGCCACAAAATCTCAATCAACAACAATGCTAGAGGTATTAGAGTAGAAAAATATATCACCCAATGTAATTATATCTTACTAACTGACAAGTCACCAACACACTCAACACACTTACAAACATTGTCCTCACTTTTGGCAGCCACTATTACAAATATCATCATTCTTATCAATCACTTCGCAATCGTGCAGATGACATAAGTGGCAATCCTTATCTCCAAATATACCTAACAGAGGTTTAAGATCACTTTGCAAAATGAATTTCACACCTAACAGATATTGTTTCAATTTCATTACGCTATGTACAATAGCAAGAGCTTCTTTATCAAGTGTGCAGTAATTGATTTCACTTTTTGATAGTGCCCTTGAAATGAATGCAATTGGTTTTAGACCACCTGAGAATTTGTGTGATAAAAAACCTGAAACTGCATAAGAACTAGCATCCGTCGTAAGTACAATTGGTAAATCAGGATTATAGTGAACTAACACCTGATCAGAAGTTATCTGTTCTTTTATTTTGTTGCATGAGTTTTCACAACTATCGGAGCATTGAAATTTTACATCTTTTTGCTATATTTTATACAACGGGCTCATTATCTGTGGAAAATTATTTACAAATTTTGAATAGTAATTAGCCATTCCTATGAAAGCTCGAAGCTGTGATATATTTTAAGGTGTCGGTGCTGATAACATACAGGATACCCTGTCTTTGTTTTTGCTCAGACCGTTTTTATCGATAGGAAATCCCAAATCACGTATCTTGGTCTTGAAAAATTCACATTTATTGACATTTAATTTAAGTCCTGTAGCATATTGGACTAATCTACCCTAAGAATACAATAAATGATTGGGTATAACATAGCGTCAATACATTGTGACACTTTGTCATAATAAATATAAATATACAAATATACAAAAAGACCACCAAAAACTACGTAAGCACTCCAGCGCCCCAGTAATACGATCTAACGCTTATACATAAGCCGATCGCGGAGCGTGGGAATGCTGAGCATGCACTTTGCAGCTCAAGTGGTCAATGCCTTCTGCATACATATGTATATGTATAAATGTAAGTAAGAATACATAGATATAAGCAATGTATGTGCGGGTTAGCTGAACCCAACTTCAGCACACTTTGATTATTCGAATAAACCGCTTCAAGCAGAGCAGAAGCTCTGAGCTCCAGAGCCAAGTCTATTTCATCAACTACCAAAATACCGTACTACTTGTTGAACCTATCACATGGCGACCGTAACAGGACCATTGCAGGACGCACACG
>NW_001847109.1:0-1045 GCF_000001215.4 Drosophila melanogaster | reverse complement strand
AATCACTCCCTTCGAACAGTCGAACAGGGAAATTTTGCGGACACTACGCGGGTATAGCCCCGTAGAATGCCATTCCAAATGGAGAGCCCAAGAGTTGCAAACTATCATTGATAGGGCACATCTCGAGGGAAAGGAAACCACTCTCCAATGCTTATCGCTATATCTCCTGGGAATTTTTCCGGCACAGGGTGTACGACACACACTGACGAGACCTCCTCGGAGACCTCGGAACAGGAGAGAAAGCAGAAGGCAGCAGTACGCTGTCGTCCAGCGTAACTGGGATAAGCATAAAGGAAGATGCATCAAGTCCTTGCTAAATGGAACTGATGAGTCGGTAATGCCAAGCCAAGAAATAATGGTTCCCTACTGGAGAGAAGTAATGACTCAGCCTAGCCCAAGCTCTTGCAGTGGAGAAGTGATACAAATGGATCACTCGCTTGAGAGGGTATGGTCTGCTATTACAGAGCAGGACCTTCGGGCGTCAAGAGTCTCATTATCCTCGTCTCCGGGGCCTTAGAGGTTAAGCCCGATGAACCTGAATATCCGTTATGGAAAATTCATCATTAAAATTGTAATATTTAAATAATATTATGAGAATAGTGTGCATTTTTTCCATATAAGGACATTGTAATCTATTAGCATATACCAAATTTATCATAAAATATAACTTATAGTTTATTCCAATTAAATTGCTTGCATTTTAACACAGAATAAATGTTATTAATTTGATAAAGTGCTGATAGATTTATATGATTACAGTGCGTTAATTTTTCGGAATTATATAATGGCATAATTATCATTGATTTTTGTGTTTATTATATGCACTTGTATGATTAACAATGCGAAAGATTCAGGATACCTTCGGGACCCGTCTTGAAACACGGACCAAGGAGTCTAACATATGTGCAAGTTATTGGGATATAAACCTAATAGCGTAATTAACTTGACTAATAATGGGATTAGTTTTTTAGCTATTTATAGCTAATTAACACAATCCCGGGGCGTTCTATATAGTTATGTATAATGTATATTTATATTATTTATG
>NW_001845787.1:0-1998 GCF_000001215.4 Drosophila melanogaster | reverse complement strand
GTGGCTCTAGAGGTGGCTCCAGGCTCTCTCGAATTTTTGTTAGAGAGCGAGAGAGCGAAGAGCGCTACAGCGAACAGCTCTTTTCAACGCACAAAGTGATAGCAGACAACTGTATGTGTGCACACGTATGCTCATGCATTGTAAATTTGACAAAATATGCCCTTCACCTTAGAAGTTCTTTGACTTTAAATCTATATTATTTTTGATCAATTGGCACCATGCGAAAAATTCTTGTTTTGCATTGCCCTAACGTTATTATTATTTGAAAATAGATTAGAAATAGCCAAATCTATGTACATATTATCACAAATATAAATTTCAAAAATGGCTTTATATTAGAATATTTGTCATTAGAGTATTCATCTTGCGGCGTGTGAAAAATTAATAAGGCAATGATTGTTGAGTGCTTGTGTCCGTACTTCGTGCTTCAAGATATGAACAAAGCAAAGACACTAGAATAATTCTAGTGTCATTGATATGACTTTTGCAATAAACAGTTATCATATTTAATTATTTACTATATTTATTAAGTCATTTGACTTAATATGATGTAACATTAACATTAAAAGTGCTTAAAAAAAAAATATTTCGCTTTTAAAAAATTGTCAGATGAGAGACAAATTAGAATTAAACATAAATATAAATGTGTAAGCGGTAGCTAATTCGAGCGGCGATTTTAACAAACAAATTTAAAAAGCTTTAAAATTATAATAGTCAGAGCGCGAATTTTTGAAAATTGTTTTATTTCATATATCTCACATATTCCTACGAAATTGGCAAAAACTACCATAATATGTACCATGTAAATTCGTTTCTTCGATCAGAATTGATTTCGGCCCGAAAATCGTCTTCTAGCACAACACGCACACTTATACGCGTTCTCGTCTCTTGTTTTTACTCACACAAGCAAGCAAATTATATTTTTAGGTTTCTTACGCTCTCAGCGGGAGTGAGCGGAAAGAGAGTAATTTTGGCCGTCACCAAAAAAGTGGCTGCATAGTGCCAAACCAATGTATGGCCGTTACGCATCTTGTTATTCTAGGGTCTTTGGTATAACAGCCCACTCTTGCTAGTTCCAAAAAAATCATTACCAAATTCACAAGAGAAAAAATGGCGATTAGTAATTGACTATCGTCAAATAAACAAAAAAACTTCTTTCTGACAAATTTCCACTCCCTAGAATTGATGACATTTTAGATGTCCCTCATGATGTCCCTCATGATGCGGACAGTGCAAGACGATTTGTAGCATTCTGCAACTATTATCGTCGATTTATAAGGAACTTCGCCGACTATTCACGGCACGTAACTAGATTATGTAAAAAGAATGTCCCTTTTGAATGGTCAAGCGAATGCCAATGCTAAAAGAAAATCTTATGCACCCCACACTATTACAATATCCTGATTTTCGCAAAGAATTTTGCATTATAACGGATGCTAGTAAACAAGCTTGCGGAGCGGTTCTAACTCAGAACCGAAACGGGATTCAGCTCCCAATAGCTTATGCATCACGTTCATTTACAAAAGGAGAAAGCAATAAGAATACAACGGAACAAGAACTAGCGGCAATTCATTGGGCAATTACCCATTTTAGACCATACATTTATGGCAAACATTTCACCATTAAAACGGACCACAGACCATTAACGTACCTATTTTCTATGACTAATCCCAGTTCTAAATTAACTCGCATGCGGCTAGAACTTGAAGAATACGACTTCACAGTAGAATACCTAAGGGGGAAAGATAATTTTGTAGCAGACGCACTCTCACGTATAAATATAAAGGCAAAGTATCCAAAATGTATCTAAGCCCAACGGTACACGAAGTCATAACAAATGATGAAGTACGAAAAGTAGTGACCTTGCGAATAACTGAATCTATTTGTTTACTAAAACGAGGAAATAAAGTTATTGCAAGAATTGATGTTGACGATTTATATACCAATGGAATTTTTGATTTAGGTCAGTTCTTCCCTTCCAAAGGCTTGAAATGCAAG
>NW_001846877.1:0-1103 GCF_000001215.4 Drosophila melanogaster | reverse complement strand
AAGGTCACCGGCTGGAGTAGCGCTACTCTTAATGATTTTAATTTCTTGTTGCCCATATGTTTGAAAGAATCTATTGAAATGGATTCAAAGATTTTTTCGCTCGGTGCCAATTTGAGTTGGCTGATTTTTAGTATACCGGCTTGCATTTCAAGCCTTTGGAAGAACTGATCTAAATCAAAAATTCCATTGGTATATAAATCGTCAACATCAATTCTTGCAATAACTTTATTTCCTCGTTTTAGTAAACAAATAGATTCAGTTATTCGCAAGGTCACTACTTTTCGTACTTCATCATTTGTTATGACTTCGTGTACGTTGGGCTTAGATACATTTTGGATACTTTGCCTAGGCAATAGTTCCTTGTTTGTTACTGTACAGTTTTTATATTGTCTACTTTGTTGCCTGGTAGTGACTTTCAGAACTTTATTTTGCATGTCTTTTAGTTCTTTTATTTTTATACGCGACGTCTGCTACAAAATTATCTTTTCCCTTTAGGTATTCTACTGTGAAGTCGTATTCTTCAAGCTCTAGCCGCATGCGAGTTAATTTAGAACTGGGATTAGTCATAGAAAATAGATACGTTAATGGTCTGTGGTCCGTTTTAATGGTGAAATGTTTGCCATAAATGTATGGTCTAAAATGGGTAATTGCCCAATGAATTGCCGCTAGTTCGTGTTCCGTTGTACTCTTATTGCTTTCTCCTTTTGTAAATGAACGTGATGCATAAGCTATTGGGAGCTGAATCCCGTTACGGTTCTGAGTTAGAACCGCTCCGCAAGCTTGTTTACTAGCATCCGTTATAATGCAAAATTCTTTGCGAAAATCAGGATATTGTAATAGTGTGAGGTGCATAAGATTTTCTTTTAGGTATTCGAATGCGTTCTGGCATTCGCTTGACCATTCAAAAGGGACATTCTTTTTACATAATCTAGTTATGTGCCGTGAATAGTCGGCGAAGTTCCTTATAAATCGACGATAATAGTTGCAGAATGCTACAAATCGTCTTGCACTGTCCGCATCATGAGGGACAGGATAATTTTTGATGACGTCATATTTCTTGTCATCTGGCAATACTCCTTCGTCTGTGCATTTGTGACCTAGGA
>NW_001845935.1:0-1747 GCF_000001215.4 Drosophila melanogaster | reverse complement strand
GTCCCGTACTGGTCCCGTACTGGTCCCGTACTTGTCCTGTACTGGTCCTGACTCGGTCATGTACTGCTCCTGTACTGGTCCCGTACTGGTCCTATACTGGTCCCGTTCTGGTCCCGTACTGGTCCCGTACTCGGTCCCGTACTCGTACTCGGTCCCGTACTCGATTCCGTACTGGGTTCCGTACTTGGTTCCGTACTCGCTTCCGTACTCGTTCTCGTACTGGTTCCGTACTGGTCCCGTTCTGGTCCCGTACTGGTCCCGTACTGGTCCCGTACTGGTCCCGTACTGGTCCCGTACTGGTCCCGTACTCGGTCCCGTACTCGATTCCGTACTGGGTCCCGTACTAGTCCCGTACGCGGTTCCGTACTCGGTCCCGTACTGGTCCCGTACTGGTCCCGTACTGGTCCCGTACTGGTCCCGTACTGGTCCCGTACTCTGTTCCGTACTGGTCCCGTACTCTTTTCCGTACTGGTCCCGTACTGGTCCCGTACTAGTCCCGTACTCGGTTCCGTACTGGTCCCGTACTGGTCCCGTACTGGTCCCGTACCCGGTCCCGTACTCGTACTCGGTCCCGTACTCGATTCCGTACTGGGTTCCGTACTTGGTTCCGTACTCGGTTCCGTACTCGGTTCCGTACTCGGTCCCGTTCTGGTCCAGTACTGGTCCCGTACCTGTCCCGTACTGGTCCCGTACTGGTCCCGTACTGGTCCCGTACTGGTCCCGTACTCGGTCCCGTACTCGGTCCCGTACTGGTCCCGTACTGGTCCCGTACTTGTCCTGTACTGGTCCCGTACTCGGTCCCGTACTGGTCCCGTACTGGTCCCGTACTGGTCCCGTACTGGTCCCGTACTGGTCCCGTACTGGTCCCGTACTGGTCCCGTACTAGTCCCGTACTCGGTTCCGTACTGGTCCCGTACTGGTCCCGTACTGGTCCCGTACTGGTCCCGTACTGGTCCCGTACTGGTCCCGTACTGGTCCCGTACTGGTCCCGTACTGGTCCCGTACTGGTCCCGTACTGGTCCCGTACTGGTCCCGTACTGGTCCCGTACTCGGTCCCGTACTCGTACTCGGTCCCATCCTCGTACTCGGTCCCGTACTCGATTCCGTACTGGGTCCCGTACTCTGTTCCGTACTCGGTTCCGTACTCGGTCCCGTACTGGTCCCGTACTTGGTCCCGTACTTGTCCTGTACTGGTCCTGTACTCGGTCATGTACTGCTCCTGTACTGGTCCCGTACTGGTCCTATACTGGTCCCGTTCTGGTCCCGTACTTGGTTCCGTACTCGGTTCCGTACTCGTTCTCGTACTGGTTCCGTACTGGTCCCGTTCTGGTCCCGTACTGGTCCCGTACTGGTCCCGTACTGGTCCCGTACTGGTCCCGTACTCGGTCCCGTACTCGATTCCGTACTGGGTCCCGTACTGGTCCCGTACTGGTCCCGTACTGGTCCCGTACTGGTCCCATACTGGTCCCGTACTGGTCCCGTACTGGTCCCGTACTGGTCCCGTACTGGTCTCGTACTCGGTCCTGTACTGGTCCCGTACTGGTCCCGTACTGGTCCCGTACTGGTCCCGTACTAGTCCCGTACTCGGTTCCGTACTCGGTCCCGTACTGGTCCCGTACTGGTCCCGTACTGGTCCCGTACTGGTCCCGTACTGGTCCCGTACTGGTCCCGTACTGGTCCCGTACTGGTCCCGTACTGGTCCCGTACTTGGTCCCGTACTGGTCCCGTACTGGTCCCGTACTCGGTC
>NW_001845855.1:0-1900 GCF_000001215.4 Drosophila melanogaster | reverse complement strand
GTACTCTGTTCCGTACTCGGTTCCGTACTCGGTCCCGTACTGGTCCCGTACTCGTACTCGGTCCCGTACTCGATTCCGTACTGGGTTCCGTACTCGGTTCCGTACTCGGTTACGTACTCGGTCCCGTACTGGTTCCGTAATGGTCCCGTACTCGGTCCCGTACTCGGTCCCGTACTCGGTCCCGTACTGGTCCCGTACTGGTACCGTGCTGGCCCTGTACTGGTCCCGTACTGGTCCCGTACTGGTCCCTTACTGGTCCCGTACTGGTACCGTGCTGGTCCTGTGCTGGTCACGTACTGGTCCCGTACTGGTCCCGTACTGGTCCCGTACTGGTCCCGTACTGGGTCCCGTACTGGTTCCGTACTCGGTTCCGTACTCGGTCCCGTACTGGTTCCGTACTCGGTCACGTACTGGTCCCGTACTGGTCCCGTACTGGTCCCGTACTGGTCCCGTACTGGTCCCGTACTGGTCCCGTACTCGGTCCCGTACTGGTCCCGTACTGGTCCCGTACTCTGTTCCGTACTCGGTTCCGTACTCGGTTCCGTACTCGGTTCCGTACTCGGTCCCGTTTGGGTCCAGTACTGGTGCCGTACTGGTCCCGTACTCGTACTCGGTCCCGTACTCGATTCCGTACTGGGTTCCGTACTCGGTTCCGTACTCGGTCCCGTACTGGTTCCGTACTGGTCCTGTGCTGCTCACGTACTGGTCCTGTACTGGTCCCGTACTGGTCCCGTACCCGGTTCCGTACTCGTACTCGGTCCCGTACTGGTTCCGTACTGGTCCCGTACTGGTCCCGTACTGGTCCCGTACTGGTCCCGTACTGGTCCCATACTGGTCCCGTACTGGTCCCGTACTCTGTTCCGTACTCGGTTCCGTACTCGGTCCCGTACTGGCCCCGTACTGGTCCCGTACTGGTTCCGTACTCGGTCCAGTACTGGTCCCGTACTGGTCCCGTACTGGTCCCGTACTATTCCCGTACTGGTCCCGTACTGGTCCCGTACTGGTCCCGTACTGGTCCCGTACTGGTCCCGTACTAGTCCCGTACTGGTCCCGTACTGGTCCCGTACTGGTCCCGTACTGGTCCCGTACTGGTCCCGTACTGGTCCCGTACTGGTCCCGTACTGGTCCCGTACTGGTCCCGTACTGGTCCCGTACTCTGTTCCGTACTCGGTTCCGTACTCGGTTCCGTACTCGGTCCCGTACTGGCCCCGTACTGGTCCCGTACTGGTTCCGTACTCGGTCCCGTACTGGTCCCGTTCTGGTCCCGTACTAGTCCCGTACTGGTCCCGTACTGGTCCCGTACTGGTCCCGTACTGGTCCCGTACTGGTCCCGTACTAGTCCCGTACTGGTCCCGTACTGGTCCCGTACTGGTCCCGTACTGGTCCCGAACTCTTTTCCGTACTCGGTTCCGTACTCGGTCCCGTACTGGTCCCGTACTGGTCCCGTACTGGTCCCGTACTGGTCCCGTACTCGGTTCCGTACTCGGTCCCGTACTGGTCCCGTGCTGGCCCTGTGCTGGTCACGTACTGGTCCCGTACTGGTCCCGTACTGGTACCGTGCTGGTCCTGTGCTGGTCACGTACTGGTCCCGTACTGGTCCCGTACTGGTCCCGTACTGGTCCCGTACTGGTCCCGTACTGGTCCCGTACTGGTCCAGTACTGGTCCAGTACTGGTCCAGTACTGGTCCAGTACTGGTCCCGTACTGGTCCCGTACTGGTCCCGTACTCGATTCCGTACTGGGTTCCGTACTCGGTTCCGTACTCGGTCCCGTACTGGTTCCGTACTGGTCCCGTACTGGTCCCGTACTGGTCCCGTACTGGTCCCGTACTGGTCCCGTACTGGTCCCGTACTGGTCCCGTACTGGTCCAGTACTGGTCCCGTACTCGGTCCAGTACTGGT
>NW_001845477.1:0-2670 GCF_000001215.4 Drosophila melanogaster | reverse complement strand
TACTCGGTCCCGTTCTGGTCCAGTACTGGTCCAGTACTGGTCCCGTACTGGTCCCGTACTGGTCCCGTACTGGTCCCGTACTGGTCCAGTACTCAGTCCCGTACTGGTCCCGTACTCGGGTCCGTACTCGGTCCCGTACTGGTCCCGTACTGGTCCCGTACTTGTCCTGTACTGGTCCTGTACTCGGTCATGTACTGCTCCTGTACTGGTCCCGTACTGGTCCTATACTGGTCCCGTTCTGGTCCCGTACTGGTCCCGTACTCGGTCCCGTACTCGTACTCGGTCCCGTACTCGATTCCGTACTGGGTTCCGTACTTGGTTCCGTACTCGCTTCCGTACTCGTTCTCGTACTGGTTCCGTACTGGTCCCGTTCTGGTCCCGTACTGGTCCCGTACTGGTCCCGTACTGGTCCCGTACTGGTCCCGTACTGGTCCCGTACTGGTCCCGTACTCGGTCCCGTACTCTATTCCGTACTGGGTCCCGTACTAGTCCCGTACGCGGTTCCGTACTCGGTCCCGTACTGGTCCCGTACTGGGCCCGTACTGGTCCCTTACTGGTCCCGTACTCGGTCCCGTACTGGTCCTGTACTCGGTCCCGTACTGGTCCCGTACTGGTCCCGTACTGGTCCCGTACTGGTCCCGTACTGGTCCCGTACTGGTCCCGTACTGGTCCCGTACTGGTCCCGTACTGGTCCCGTACTGGTCCCATACTGGTCCCGTACTGGTCCCGTACTGGTCCCGTACTGGTCCCGTACTGGTCCCGTACTGGTCCCGTACTCGGTCCCGTACTGGTCCCGTACTGGTCCCGTACTGGTCCCATACTGGTCCCGTACTGGTCCCGTACTGGTCCCGTACTGGTCCCGTACTGGTCCCGTACTGGTCGCGTACTTTGTTCCGTACTCGGTTCCGTACTCGGTCCCGTACTGGTCCCGTACTTGTCCTGTACTGGTCCTGTACTCGGTCATGTACTGCTCCTGTACTGGTCCCGTACTGGTCCTATACTGGTCCCGTTCTGGTCCCGTACTGGTCCCGTACTCGTACTCGGTCCCGTACTCGATTCCGTACTGGTCCCGTACTGGTCCCGTACTGGTCCCGTACTGGTCCCGTACTAGTCCCGTACTGGTCCCGTACTAGTCCCGTACTGGTCCCGTACTGGTCCCGTACTGGTCCCGTACTGGTCCCGTACTGGTCCCGTACTGGTCCCGTACTGGTCCCGTACTGGTCCCGTACTGGTCCCGTACTGGTCCCGTACTCGTACTCGGTCCCGTACTCGATTCCGTACTGGTCCCGTACTGGTCCCGTACTCTGTTCCGTACTGGTCCCGTACCCGGTCCCGTACTGGTCCCGTACTGGTCCCGTACTGGTCCAGTACTCAGTCCCGTACTGGTCCCGTACTGGTCGCGTACTCTGTTCCGTACTCGGTTCCGTACTCGGTCCCGTACTGGTCCCGTACTGGTCCCGTACTCTGTTCCGTACTCGGTTCCGTACTCGGTCCCGTACTGGTCCCGTACTGGTCCCGTACTGGTCCCGTACTCTGTTCCGTACTGGTCCCGTACTGGTCGCGTACTCTGTTCCGTACTCGGTTCCGTACTCGGTCCCGTACTGGTCCCGTACTTGTCCTGTACTGGTCCTGTACTCGGTCATGTACTGCTCCTGTACTGGTCCCGTACTGGTCCTATACTGGTCCCGTTCTGGTCCCGTACTGGTCCCGTACTGGTCCCGTACTCGGTCCCGTACTCGTACTCGGTCCCGTACTCGATTCCGTACTGGTCCCGTACTGGTCCCGTACTGGTCCCGTACTGGTCCCGTACTAGTCCCGTACTGGTCCCGTACTGGTCCCGTACTGGTCCCGTACGGTCCCGTACTGGTCCCGTACTGGTCCCGTACTTGTCCTGTACTGGTCCTGTACTCGGTCATGTACTGCTCCTGTACTGGTCCCGTACTGGTCCTATACTGGTCCCGTTCTGGTCCCGTACTGGTCCCGTACTCGGTCCCGTACTGGTCCCGTACTGGTCCCGTACCAGTCCCGTACTGGTCCCGTACTGGTTCCGTACTGGTCCCGTACTGGTCCCGTACTGGTCCCGTACTGGTCCCGTACTAGTCCCGTACTCGGTTCCCGTACTCGGTCCCCGTACTGGTCCCGTACTGGTCCCGTACTGGTCCCGTACTGGTCCCGTACCCGGTCCCGTACTCGTACTCGGTCCCGTACTCGATTCCGTACTGGGTTCCGTACTTGGTTCCGTACTCGGTTCCGTACTCGGTTCCGTACTCGGTTCCGTACTCGGTTCCGTACTCGGTTCCGTACTCGGTCCCGTTCTGGTCCAGTACTGGTCCCGTACTGGTCCCGTACTGGTCCCGTACTGGTCCCGTACTGGTCCCGTACTGGTCCCGTACTGGTCCCGTACTGGTCCAGTACTCAGTCCCGTACTGGTCCCGTACTGGTCGCGTACTCTGTTCCGTACTCGGTTCCGTACTCGGTCCCGTACTGGTCCCGTACTGATCCCGTACTGGTCCCGTACTCTGTTCCGTACTCGGTTCCGTACTCGGTCCCGTACTGGTCCCGTACTGGTCCCGTACTGGTCCCGTACTGGTCCCGTACTGGTCCCGTACTGGTCCCGTACTGGTCCCGTACTGGTCCCGTACTCGGTCCCGTACTCGGTCCCGTACTGGT
>NW_001846437.1:0-1227 GCF_000001215.4 Drosophila melanogaster | reverse complement strand
TACTGGTCCCGTACTGGTCTCGTACTGGTCTTGTACTGGTCCCGTACTCGGTCCCGTACTGGTACTATACTCTGTCCCGTACTCGGTCCAGTACTCGGTTCCGTACTCGGTCCCGTAGTCGGTCCCGTAGTCGGTCCCGTACTCGGTCCCGTACTGGTCCCGTACTGGTACTATACTCGGTCCCTTACTGGTCCAGTATTGGTCCCGTATTGGTTCCGTACTGGTCCCGTACTGGTCCCGTATTGGTCCCGTACTGGTCCAGTACTGGTCCCGTACTGGTCCCGTACTGGTCCCGTACTGGTCCCGTACTGGTCCCGTACTGGTCCCGTACTGGTCCCGTACTCGGTTCCGTACTCGGTCCCGTACTGGTCCCGTACTGGTCCCATACTGGTCCCGTACTGGTCCCGCACTCGGTCCCGTACTCGGTCCCGTACTCGGTCCCGTACTGGTCCCATACTGGTTCCGTACTGGTCCCGTACTGGTCCCGTACTCGGTTCCGTACTCGGTCCCGTACTGGTCCCGTACTGGTCCCGTATTGGTCCCGTACTGGTCCCGTACTGGTCCCGTACTGGTCCCGTACTGGTCCCGTACTGGTCCCGTACTGGTCCCGTACTGGTCCCGTACTGGTCCCGTACTCGGTTCTGTACTCGGACATGTACTGGTACTATACTCGGTCCCCTACTGGTCCCGTATGCGTCCCGTACTGGTCCCGTTCTGGTCCCGTCCTGGTCCCTTACTGGTCCCGTACTGGTCCCGTACTGGTCCCACTGGTCCCGTACTGGTCCCGTAATGGTCCCGTACTGGTCCCGTACTCGGTTCCGCGCTCGGTTCCGTACTCGGTCCCGTACTCGGTCCCGTACTCGGTCCCGTACTCGGTCCCGTACTGGTCCCGTACTGGTTCCGTACTCGATCCCGTACTCGGTCCCTTACTGGTCCCGTACTGGTCCCGTACTGGTCCCGTACTGGTCCCGTACTGGTCCCGTACTGGTCCCGTTCTCGGTTCCGTACTCGGTCCCGTACTCGGTCACGTACTGGTCCCGTACTGGTCGCGTACTGTTCCCGTACTGGTCCCGTACTGGACCCGTACTCGGTCCCGTACTGGTTCTGTACTCGATGCGCTTCTGCTCGCGTACTGTTCCCGTACTGGTCCCGTACTCGGTTCCGTACTCGGTCGCGTACTGGTCCCGTACTGGTCCCGTACTCGGTTCCGTACTCGGTCCCGTACTG
>NW_001846973.1:0-1076 GCF_000001215.4 Drosophila melanogaster | reverse complement strand
TACTCGGTCCCGTACTCGATTTCGTACTGGGTTCCGTACTTGGTTTCGTACTCGGTTCCGTACTCGGTCCCGTACTGGTTCCGTACTGGTCCCGTACTCGGTTCCGTACTCGGTCCCGTTCTGGTCCAGTACTGGTCCCGTACTGGTCCCGTACTGGTCCCGTACTGGTCCCGTACTGGTCCCGTACTGGTCCCGTACTAGTCCCGTACTCGGTTCCGTACTGTTCCCGTACTCGTACTCGGTCCCGTACTCGGTCCCGTACTGGTCCCGTACTGGTCCCGTACTGATCCCGTACTGGTCCCGTACTGGTCCCGTACTGGTCCCGTACTGATCCCGTACTGGTCCCGTACTGGTCCCGTACTGGTCCCGTACTGGTCCCGTACTGATCCCGTACTGGTCTCGTACTGGTCCCGTACTGGTCCCGTACTCGGTTCCCGTACTCGGTTCCGTACTCGGTCCCGTACTGGGCCCGTACTGGTCCCGTACTGGTCCCGTACTGGTCCCGTACTGGTCCCGTACTGATCCCGTACTGGTCCCGTACTCGTCCCGTACTGGTCCCGTACTGGTCTCGTACTGGTCCCGTACTCGTACTCGGTCCCGTACTCGATTCCGTACTGGGTTCCGTACTCGGTCCCGTCCTGGTCCCGTACTGGTCCCGTACTCGTACTCGGTCCCGTACTCGATTCCGTACTGGGTTCCGTACTCCGTTCCGTACTCGGTCCCGTACTGGTTCCGTACTGGTCCCGTACTGGTCCCGTACTGGTCCCGTACAGGTCCCGTACTGGTCCCGTACTGGTCCCGTACTGGTCCCGTACTGGTCCCGTACTGGTCCCGTACTGGTCCCGTACTGGTCCCGTACTGGTCCCGTACTGGTCCCGTACTGGTTCCGGACTGGTACCGTGCTGGTCCTGTGCTGGTCACGTACTGGTCCCGTACTCGTACTCGGTCGCGTTCTGGTCCCGTACTGGTACCGTGCTGGTCCCGTACTCGGTCCCGTACTGGTCCCGTACTGGTCCCGTACTGGTCCCGTACTGATCCCGTACTGGTCCCGTACTGGTCCCGTACTGGTCCCGTAC
>NW_001846960.1:0-1079 GCF_000001215.4 Drosophila melanogaster | reverse complement strand
TGTGCTACGGGGTGGTAACGGCTTGTTCCTTTTAAGCGCTTGGATGTCGGCGTGAAATGTATCGGATTGTGCAAGGCGAGCTATGCAGCACAGGGGCTCATCCAGTTCGTCAGGAGAGAGTGATCCGTGACTTCGTTGTGCTCGAGCATGAGCATTGTGGCAGAATCGTAACATGTATGCCGTGACACGTAGCAGTTTTGTATAAGACGAGAATCGGTCAATAATATAATCCTTTGTGTCTGACAAGGTAGTGTAGGCTCTAATTTTTATGGATTTGGCCTCCAGATCCCGTTCTTCTGGATTGAGCAATTGTGATTGCGTGTTTGGCCAAATATTGTGGGGTTTGCATAGCCAGGATGGGCCATGCCACCAAATATCAGGTATTTGGCTGGGTGGTAAGCCTCTGGTTGCGCAATCTGCTGGGTTTTCCGACGTGTCTATGTGGTGCCACTGAGACGCTGAGGTGTGGTCGAGAATGTAAGACACCCGGTTGGCTACAAACGTTTTCCACCTAGTAATGTCTCCTTTAATCCAGTACAGAACAATGGTAGCATCGGTCCAGTAAAGGGTAGTGTTGGGGTGATGGGGGGTGCTGGTCCTGGAAAATTCCTAGTTTGCTGAAAAAAAGACCACTCGAAAAAACACTCGAAGACTTGTAGAATTAGCGCGGGCGCGACCGGGCGTATGTTTTATTGATCGTGGTTAGTTTTACACTAAAACTTATTCTAATGCGTTGGGTTCTCCCAAGCGCAGCGGAGACTCCTCGGAGACTCTGTGGTGAAGAGCGGGAGAGCGTAAGAGGGAGTGGAGAGCGGGTGACAGTCCAAACCCCGTAACTCGAACATTCCGCCCCCCTTGCAATCACTGGGGTTGCAACATAGCCATCCTACGGCAAGCTGCAGGCACCGGACACGATCCACCCAAACACGGTCTTTTGAGCGACCGGCATTCCCTCGTCGAAGGTCAGGAATCCGGATTGGATAACCTTAAGATAAATGTCTGCTCCTAAGACCATGGATACGGTAGCAGGCCGATGGAACCCGTCATCCGCCACCATGATGTCCCTGTACTTGGACACT
>NW_001846085.1:0-1468 GCF_000001215.4 Drosophila melanogaster | reverse complement strand
TCTTCTATTTTTGTCGTAATTCATCTACAACTTTTCCCTTTTGTTCAATTCCAAACAACATCTTGCTGGGAGATTGCGCTACACTTCTTTGTTTGGTATTATTCAGAGAAAATTCTACGTCTTCAATAACTGCATCCCAATGCAATCCCTTTTCAATGTCTGTTAATTTAGCTATCATAGGCCCTACTATTCTATTGACTCTTCCTACCTGTCCAGTGGCCTGGGGTGAACCTGTCGCTATCTTTATGTGTTTAATATTATACTCTCCCATAAATTTTGCAAAATCTTCGGATGTAAAGCAGGTCCCCCTATCTGATATTATAAATTTCGGCCTGCTATATGATCTAAAATAATCCTTTAAAGCTAGAATCACTTCCTTTGTGTTCGTTGTTTTTGTTTCGTATAACCTAACATATTTAGTGAATCTATCAATTTTTACAAACAGATGTTTCTTTATTCTACCGTTATCTACTGGTCCGTAATGATCCTAACAACTTTTTCTTTCATATTCGAAAACCAATAAGTCTTACAAATAGCAACTATAACCTTATCTCTCCCTAAGTGACCTAATTCATTGTGATATTTATATAAAATTTTTTCTACCATTTCTTCTGGTACACAAAACAACAATCTTCCACCGTTTGCCTTCCTATAAAGTACACCATTTCTCATTTCAAAAATTTTATCTTCCGTTTTCTTTTATCTTTTTCCTAATATCTTTCAACTTTTCATCTTTTGCTTGACAAATAATTAAATTATCTTCAAAACTATTAGTTTCTATCACTAAAATGTTCGTATTTCTGCTCAATGCATCCACATGCTGCATATGCTTTCCTGCTTTATGAACTACCTCAAAATCGTACTCTATAGTTCTAATGCCCACCTCGCAATCCTAGGATTTAATTCTACTTTATTTAACGCTAGACTTAATGCGTTGCAATCCGTAACAATTTTAAATCTCTTTCCCTGTACATAGATTCTAAATCTTCTTAATGCATACAGGATGGCCAATGTTTCAAGTTCAAAACTATGATATTTGGCCTCATCCTTTGTTGTGGCTTTCGAGTAATAAAATATAGGGTGCCATTTCATATCCTCTTTCTTTTGCAATAACACTGCACCAAAACCTTGTGCACTTGTATCTGTATGTAACTCTATTTCATCCTTATAACAATATAACCCTAACACTGGAGCTTCCACTAACTTTTTCTTAAGTGTCTCAAAACATTCTAACTCATTTTCTTCAAACGAAAGGTTTTGCAATCGTTGAAAAACCCTTAATAAATCTTCTAAAATATGAACACAATCCTAAAAAGCTTCTGACACCGTGCTCCTTATCTTGTACTGGAAAATCTCTAATTGCTTCTATTCCCTTGTCATTGGCCTGTATTCCCTTACTTGTTATTAAAAATCCTAAATATTGTACACTCGATTGCAGAAACTCACATTTATCCATTCTCAGCTCTAA
>NW_001846911.1:0-1090 GCF_000001215.4 Drosophila melanogaster | reverse complement strand
CTCTGTGCTTTAATTGCGATTCCGATCCTTTTCTTCTAATTTCTTTCAAGTCTCTAATTTCACTAACATTATCTAACTCTTCTAATTTTTGTCTTAATTCATCAACAACCTTTCCCTTTTGTTCAATTCCAAACAACATCTTGCTGGGAGATTGCGCTACACTTCTTTGTTTGGTATTATTCAGAGAAAATTCTACGTCTTCAATAACTGCATCCCAATGCAATCCCTTTTCAATGTCTGTTAATTTAGCTATCATAGGCCCTACTATTCTATTGACTCTTTCCACCTGTCCATTGGCCTGGGGTGAACCTGTCGCTATCTTTATGTGTTTAATATTATACTCTCCCATAAATTTTGCAAAATCTTCGGATGTAAAGCAGGTCCCCCTATCTGATACTATAAATTTCGGCCTGCTATATGATCTAAAATAATCCTTTAACGCTAGAATCACTTCCTTTGTGTTCGTTGTTTTTGTTGCGTATAACCTAACATATTTAGTGAATCCATCTATTATTACAAACAGATGTTTCTTTATTCTACCGTTATCTACTGGTCCGTAATGATCTCCCTAATTCATTGTGATATTTATATAAAATTTTTTCTACCATTTCTTCTGGTACACAAAACAACAATCTTCCACCGTTTGCCTTCCTATAAAGTACACCATTTCTCATTTCAAAAATTTTATCTTCCGTTTTCTCTAACTTTTTCCTAATATCTAGTAAGATATTTTAAGAGTAATAAAATATAGGGTGCCATTTCATATCCTCTTTCTTTTGCAATAACACTGCACCAAAACCTTGTGCACTTGCATCTGTATGTAACTCTATTTCATCCTTATAACAATATAACCCTAACACTGGAGCTTCCACTAACTTTTTCTTAAGTGTCTCAAAACATTCTAACTCTTTTTCTTCAAACGAAAATTCTTTATCTTTCTTTAATAAGTCATATAAAGGTTTTGCAATCGTTGAAAAACCCTTAATAAATCTTCTAAAATATGAACACAATCCTAAAAAGCTTCTGACACCATGCTCCTTATCTGGTACTGGAAAATCTCTAATTGCTTCTATTCCCTTGTCATTGGCCT
>NW_001847018.1:0-1064 GCF_000001215.4 Drosophila melanogaster | reverse complement strand
TAAAATACACTTTAATTTAATAATGGTGGCAAACGAGTCTATGAATCATGATGTAGTGTTGGGAAGAGATTTTATGGGAGCATGTAATTTAATCTTGAATCTGGACACCTTGAAAATGATTACAGTGGATAAAATTGAAAGTCGATGTAACAAGAAAAGCGATAAAATGTTAAAGGAAGAAAATATGTACAACAATAATAAAACAGTTAGCGATAGTGTTAGTCCAGGTAGTAGTAAAAGTCAAATGAGTAGTGACACGGTTAAAAATAAATTAGAGAAAGCTGTCAATGCTGAAATAAGCAAAGTGGAGAGGGAAATGTTTGAAATTAATGTAATAGATGACTCAATTGATTACGAAATAGGTGATCAGGTGAATCATAGTATAAAATGTCAATTTATTGAGTTTGTAGAAAACTGTTATGTTAATAAAGAAAAACCAAATGAACCGGAGATTCGGTGCGAAATACAATTAAGATTAAATTACCTAAAACCGTTTAGTTGTTCTCCTAGAAGATTAGCATATACTGAAAAAGAAAAGCTGCAGATTATCTTAGATGAATATCTAAAAAACGGAATTATTAAACCGAGTGATTAAGAGTATGCATCTCCGATAGTGTTAGTGAAAAAGAAAACAGGAGACCTAAGATTATGTGTTGATTACAGAAAACTTAATAAGGAATCAATGAAATATACATTTTTTATGACGCCTTTAGGACAATTTGAATTTTTAAGGATGCCAATGGGGCTGAAAAATGCACCGGTGGTCTTTCAGAGATTTATTAATAGAATTTTCGAGGATATGATAAGGCAGGATAAAGTTATTATATATATGGATGACATTATGATAGCTAGCAAAGGAATTAAGGAACATATGGAAGTACTTGGGGAAGTTTTTGACAGGTTGACGAGGAACAAATTAGAGCTGAGAATGGATAAATGTGAGTTTCTGCAATCGAGTGTACAATATTTAGGATTTTTAATAACAAGTAAGGGAATACAGGCCAATGACAAGGGAATAGAAGCAATTAGAGATTTTTCAGTACCAGATAAGGAGCATGGTGTCA
>NW_001846700.1:0-1146 GCF_000001215.4 Drosophila melanogaster | reverse complement strand
CGAGTACGGGACCAGTAGGGCACCGAGTACGGGACCGAGTACGGGTCTAGTACGGGACCGAGTACGGGACCAGTACGGGACCAGTACGGGACCAGTACGGGACCAGTACGGGACCAGTACGGGACCAGTACGGGACCAGTACGGGACCAGTACGGGACCAGTACGGGACCAGTACGGGACCAGTACGGGACCAGTACGGGACCAGTACGGGACCAGTGCGGGACCAGTACGGGACCAGTACGGGACCAGTACGGGACCAGTACGGGACCAGTACGGGACCAGTACGGGACCAGTACGGGACCACTACAGGACCAGTACGGGACCAGTACGTGACCGAGTTCGGGACCAGTACGGGACCAATACCGTACCACTACGGGACCAGTACGGGACCAGTACGGGTCCAGTACAGGATCAGTACGGGACCAGTACGAGACCGAGTACGGGACCGATTACGGGACCGATTACGGGACCGAGTACGGGACCGATTACGGGACCGAGTACGGGACTGAGTACGGGACCGAGTACGGGACCGAGTACGGGACCTAGTACGGGAACGAGTACGGGACCTGTAAGTTAACACGGGCCAACGAGCTAGACCAGTTGGCTCAGTGCACGAAATTTAATACCATTACATTAAAGTGCTGACCCCAGCATCGGGCCGGAAACCCGTGCGCAGCCGGCAAACACAGCATATTTGCGTGGCCGCTGCGAGTCTTTTGTTAGCTGTAAGATTCATTTTTTATATTCAGTTTATGTTTGACTTTAATAAAGAGGGGTTGCTCGTCTACATTATCACTCCGACTGTTCGTCGCAAAACATACTTGTATTAATTACTCTACCAGACCACAAGGCTGGTAGTTAAAAGAGGAAAGTTCCTCTCAACCTAATATATTGGACAGCAGCGAGGGATCCCCCTGCCACCCCCAATTTGAATATCTGGCGCCCAACCAGTGGTAGAAATCACCAACACCACCCACACAGCTACTAAATTTGCGGCAAAGCAAAAGACAGCGGCGCGGGAAAAGTGAAGGGAATTAGTGACAAAATAACACACACACCAAAAACAAAAAATTATGTGAGTGGGAACCGATGCTAAACGCATTTTAAGTCTGTGAATATTTAAAAAAAATATATAATAATAAAAGA
>NW_001845072.1:0-5891 GCF_000001215.4 Drosophila melanogaster | reverse complement strand
CAGTACACGATCAGTACGGGACCAGTACGGGAACAGTACGGGACCAATACGGTACCAGTACGGGACCAGTACGGGAACAGTACGGGACCAATACGGTACCAGTACGGTACCAGTACGGCACCAGTACGGGACTAGTACGGGACCGAGTACGGGACGGAGTCGGGACCTAGTACGGGATCGAGTACGGGACCTGTACGTGACCAGTACGGAAACAGTACGGGAACGAGTACGGGACCGAGTAGGGGACCAGTAGAGGATCAATGCGGGACCAGTACGGGACCGAGAACGTGACCAGTACGGGACCGAGTACGGGACCTGTACGGGATCAGTACGAACCGAGTACGGGACCAGTACGGGACCAATACGCGACCAGTACGGGACCACTACAGGACCAGTACGGGACCAGTACGGAACCGAGTACGGGACCAGTACGGCACCGAGAACGGGACCAGTACGGCACCGAGTACGGTACCACTACGGGACCAGTACGGGACCAGTACGGGACCAGTACGGGACCAGTACGGGACCACTACAGGACCAGTACGGGACCAGTACGTGAACGAGTGCGGGACCTGTACGGGATCAGTACGAACCGAGTACGGGACCGAGTACGGGACCAGTACGGGACCAGTACGGGACCACTACAGGACCAGTACGGGACCAGTACGTGAACGAGTGCGGGACCTGTACGGGATCGGTACGAACCGAGTACGGGACCGAGTACGGGACCAGTACGGGACCAGTACGTGACCGAGTACGGGACCAGTACGGGACCAATACGGTACCACTAAGGGACCAATAAGGGACCGACTACGGGACCGAGTACGGGACCAATACGGTACCACTACGGGACCAATAAGGGACCGAGTACGGGATCGAGTACTGGACCGAGTACGGGACCAGTACGGGACCGGTACGGGACCGAGTACGGGACCGAGTACGGGACCAGTACGGGAACGAGTTCGGGACCAGTACGGGACCAGTACGGGACCACTACAGGACCAGTACGGGACCAGTACGTGAACGAGTGCGGGACCTGTACGGGATCGGTACGAACCGAGTACGGGACCGAGTACGGGACCAGTACGGGACCAGTACGTGACCGAGTACGGGACCAGTACGGGACCAATACGGTACCACTAAGGGACCAATAAGGGACCGACTACGGGACCAGTACGGGACCAATACGGTACCACTAAGGGACCAATAAGGGACCGACTACGGGACCGAGTACGGGACCAATACGGTACCACTACGGGACCAATAAGGGACCGAGTACGGGACCGAGTACGGGACCAGTACGGGAACGAGTTCGGGACCAGTACGGGAACGAGTACGGGACCAGTACGGGTCCGAGTACGGGACCAGTACGGGACCAGTACGGGACCGAGTACGGGACCGAGTACGGGGCCAGTACGGGACCAGTACGGGACCAGTACGGGACCAGTACCGGACCAGTTCGGGACCAGTACGGGACCAGTACGGGACCAGTACGGGACCAATACGGTACCACTACGGGACCAGTACGGGACCAGTACACGATCAGTACACGATCAGTACGGGACCAGTACGGGAACAGTACGGGACCAATACGGTACCAGTACGGGACCAGTACGGGAACAGTACGGGACCAATACGGTACCAGTACGGTACCAGTACGGCACCAGTACGGGACTAGTACGGGACCGAGTACGGGACGGAGTCGGGACCTAGTACGGGACCGAGTACGGGACCTGTACGTGACCAGTACGGAAACAGTACGGGAACGAGTACGGGACCGAGTAGGGGACCAGTAGAGGATCAATGCGGGACCAGTACGGGACCGAGAACGTGACCAGTACGGGACCGAGTACGGGACCTGTACGGGATCAGTACGAACCGAGTACGGGACCAGTACGGGACCAATACGCGACCAGTACGGGACCACTACAGGACCAGTAGGGGACCAGTACGGGACTGATTACCGGACCGTGTACTGGACCAGTACAGGAACAGTACGGGATCAGTACGGACCGAGTAAGGGACCAGTACGGGACCAGTACGGGTCCGAGTACGGGACCAGTACGGGACCAGTACGGGACCAGTACGGGACGGAGTACGGGACCACTACGGGACCAGTACGGGACCAGTACGGGACCAGTACGGGACCAGTACGGGACCAGTACCGGACCAGTACGGGACCAGTACGGGACCAGTACGGGACCAGTACGGGATCAGTACGGACCGAGTAAGGGACCAGTACGGGACCAGTACGGGTCCGAGTACGGGACCAGTACGGGACCAGTACGGGACCAGTACGGGACGGAGTACGGGACCAGTACGGGACCAGTACGGGACCAGTACGGGACCAGTACGGGACCAGTACGGGACCAGTACGGGACCAGTACCGGACCAGTACGGGACCAGTACGGGACCAGTACGGGACCAGTACGGGACCAATACGGTACAACTACGGGACCAGTACGGGACCAGTACACGATCAGTACGGGACCAGTACGGGAACAGTACGGGACCAATACGGTACCAGTACGGGACCAATACGGTACCAGTACGGGACCAGTACGGGAACAGTACGGGACCAATACGGTACCAGTACGGTACCAGTACGGCACCAGTACGGGACTAGTACGGGACCGAGTACGGGACCGAGTACGGGACCGAGTACGGGACCGATTACGGGACCGAGTACGGGACTGAGTACGGGACCGAGTACGGGACGGAGTCGGGACCTAGTACGGGACCGAGTACGGGACCAGTACATGACCAGTACGGAAACAGTACGGGAACGAGTACGGGACCGAGTAGGGGACCAGTACAGGATCAATGCGGGACCAGTACGGGACCGAGAACGGGACCAGTACGGGACCGAGTACGGGACCTGTACGGGATCAGTACGAACCGAGTACGGGACCAGTACGGGACCAATACGCGACCAGTACGGGACCACTACAGGACCAGTACGGGACCAGTTCGGGACCGATTACCGGACCGTGTACTGGACCAGTACAGGAACAGTACGGGATCAGTACGGACCGAGTAAGGGACCAGTACGGGACCAGTACAGGAACAGTACGGGATCAGTACGGACCGAGTAAGGGACCAGTACGGGACCAGTACGGGACCGAGTACGGGACCAGTACGGGACCAGTACGGGACCAGTACGGGACCACTACAGGACCAGTACGGAACCAGTACGTGAACGAGTGCGGGACCTGTACGGGATCAGTACGAACCGAGTACGGGACCGAGTAAGGGACCGAGTACGGGACCAGTACGGGACCAGTACGTGACCGAGTACGGGACCAGTACGGGACCAATACGGTACCACTACGGGACCAATAAGGGACCGAGTACGGGACCGAGTACGGGACCAATACGGTACCACTACGGGACCAATAAGGGACCGAGTACGGGATCGAGTACGGGACCGAGTACGGGACCAGTACGGGACCAGTACGGAACCGAGTACGGGACCAGTACGGCACCGAGTACGGGACCAGTACGGCACCGAGTACGGGACCAGTACGGCACCAAGTACGGGACCAATACGGTACCACTACGGGACCAGTACGGGACCAGTACAGGATCAGTACGGGACCGGTACGGGACCGAGTACGGGACCGAGTACGGGACCAGTACGGGAACGAGTTCGGGACCAGTACGGGAACGAGTACGGGACCAGTACGGGTCCGAGTACGGGACCAGTACGGGACCAGTACGGGACCGAGTACGGGACCAGTACGGGAACAGTACGGGACCATTACGGGACCAGTACGGGACCAGTACGGGACCAGTGCGGAACCAATACGGTACCACTACGGGACCAGTACGGGACCAGTACACGATCAGTACGGGACCAGTACGGGAACAGGACGGGACCAATACGGTACCAGTACGGGACCAGTACGGGAACAGTACGGGACCGAGTACGGGACCAGTACGGGACCAATAAGGGACCGAGTACGGGACCGAGTACGGGACCAATACGGTACCACTACGGGACCAGTACGGGACCAGTACGGGAGTAGTACGGGACCGAGTACGGGACCGATTACGGGACCGAGTACGGGACTGAGTACGGGACCGAGTACGGGACGGAGTCGGGACCTAGTACGGGACCGAGAACGGGACCTGTACATGACCAGTACGGAACCAGTGCGGTAACGAGTACGGGACCGAGTAGGGGACCAGTACAGGATCAATGCGGGACCAGTACGGGACCGAGAACGGGACCAGTACGGGACCGAGTACGGGACCTGTACGGGATCAGTACGAACCGAGTACGGGACCAGTACGGGACCGAGTACGGGACCAGTACGGGACCAGTACGGGACCAGTACGGGACCAGTACGCGACCAGTACGGGACCACTACAGGACCAGTACGGGACCAATACGTGACCGAGTGCGGGACCTGTACGGGATCAGTACGAACCGAGTACGGGACCAGTACGGGACCAGTACGGGACCAATACGGTACCACTTCGGGACCAGTACGGGACCAGTACACGATCAGTACGGGACCAGTACGGGACCGAGTACGGGACCAGTACGGGAACAGTAGGGGACCGAGTACGGGACCGAGTACGGGACCAGTACATGACCGAGTACGGGACCAGTACGGGACCGAGTACGGGACCAGTACAAGACCGAGTACGGGACCAGTACGGGACCGAGTACGGGACCAGTACAAGACCGAGTACGGGACCAGTACGGGACCAGTACGGGACCGAGTACGGGACCGAGTACGGGACCGAGAACGGGACCGAGTACGGGACCAGTATCAACATCAATCAATGTATCAAACACTAACGAACTACGTATTAACAACTACGGCAACAAGCGCGCTACCAGCAGCAGAATATCTGATGCCATTTGAATGGGAAACACACACAGAGTGGAGAAAGCAGAAGAAGCACGCCCAGGACATAGCTCCATGCCCACCAAATGGAGTGCCAGATGCAAGAATGGTTATATGGTGTGTTGAAGTCGATGTGTTTTGAAGACTTGAGGTTGCAGTTTTAAGAATCACTGCCACTTGCTATTCACCTTGTTGTTGCTCTCGCCCTCCTGTCCCGCGGATCTCGCATCCAATTCTACCAGCAGATCGCCGCCTGCTTTGGTAATCGGAACATTCAGATCGCTAATGATGTTTTCAACCAGGTCGATTTCATTCTTCTTATTGTTATCGCTATGCGCCTCCTCGGAAATAACTTGCTGGTCTGATGTCTCTTGTTCGGTGGTTTCCTTAACAGGCTGCTGGCTGTTCTTGGAGGATTTCATCCTGATTTTCGATTGCCGCCTGCTCGTCGGATACTGAAGAAGATTCAGCAACGTTGGAGCTGATGCTAACGGTTTCTTTCTCAACTTCACAATCTACAGATTCTGTAACAGCGACCTCATCGTTTACGGCCGCCGGGTCAATGGGATCTGGAACTGGGTAGGACTCTTTTTCGTCGGGTGTATCTTGATCTTCAATAGGTTTCTGGACTTCATCAGGAGTAGGAGAAGGAGCCGTTACTTCATCGTTTTGAACTGGTAAAACTTCCTCAACCACAACCGTGGAGCTGGATTCCTCAATTGTTTCGGGAACAGAATCCACCTTGACCTCCTCCTGTTGCTTATCTTGTTCGGTGACAAATTCTGCTGCCTGTTCGGTGATTTCAGCAACTACGCTGATTGCCTGCTGTTCGATCTCATCGGGCTTCACGTCGTTTACTTCGGGGACGTTCGGGGTAACCTGCTCCTCGGATAACTTCCTCGGAAAGCACAAATGTGGTGACAGGAGACGGAGGCGGGGATTTGGGCAATGGAGGTGGCGGACTGCTGCTTCTCGTCTCCACAATAACGGACTCGAACTCAATTTCGGAAACTTCAGTTGTCAATTCAGAAA
>NW_001845027.1:9851-12856 GCF_000001215.4 Drosophila melanogaster | reverse complement strand
TCTCGGAATCCAGTATTTCGACCGGATGAGGCGCACCATAAACTGGTTACCACCATGGAGAGTTATGCGATGAGTGAAATTCGCAAGGAGGCGAGAAAGCAGGCAGTTATACGGAAGAATCACTGGATGCCGTTCATTTTATTGAAGGCTTTCGGAAGCCGCCACACGGCCGCACGCCCTGATCAGTCCTTGCGGATCTAGAAACGGGACGCTTTTCACTTAGGCAATGATATTCCACAGGGAATATCTCTGCGCTGAGTGTTCGAAATTAGGAACCGCTCGGCGGCGACGATTTCAGTGGCCAGCAAATGCACATCAGATGGAGATGTCTGCTTCTCTAGCCTGGAGAAACGTGCCAACAACTCTTCAGAATGAGCTTTTGCGAGGTGGACTTTTAGAGCACGCTTCTCCAGGTCGGTCACCGGAGCGTTGTCGACCTGAGTTGGCCATTGGTTGCGTGGATTTTGCAACCAAGTCGGTCCGTGCCACCATAACTGGCTATCGGCTAGATCTTGGAGGGAAACTCCTCTACTTGCCAGGTCTGCTGGATTATACTCAGATTGAACATGAGACCAATTCTCTGGTTTTGTGGCCTGGGCTATCTTCGTCACTCTATTGGCTACAAATGTGGTCCACTGGCACGCTGGCTTGCTTAACCATGCAAGCACTATCGTGGAGTCCGTCCAACAGTAAAGTTCCGAGTTAATCGTAAGCATCTGCGGAATGATGGCTGCAGCCATTTCGGAAAGCAATAACGCTCCGCACAGCTCCAGTCTTCTGGATGAAACGATAGCCAGAGTGGAATGCGTATCTGCTCTAAACCCGATTAACTTTGGAGAAAATTAAGCCATCGCTGAAAAAGCTCATTTGGAATGTTTTCGTCCCACCCAAGCTCCTGCAGCTAAATCTTATGCATGCAAATTTTAGCTCGAACGATAAATGGCGCTAACCAGCCTGCAGGGTCGAACAATTTGGCAATTTGGGACAGGACTTGGCGTTTTGTAAAGGACGTTTCGATAGCCAACTCTGGCGGGACGAAGAAGAATTCGTTGGAGGTTGCCTTCCAGCGAATACCGATGGTTTGGGCAGTACTTTCTGCATCGATCTCGAGAAAATCAGTAACTTCCTTTTGGTTGGAGGTCCATTTCCTCAATGGAAATCTGGCGGAATTCAGAGCGTCTCGGAGCTCTTGCACCATGAGCTGAGCTTCTTCCGTGGAGTCCGCTCCGGCTAAAACATCATCCACATACATGAAATTTCGAATGACATTGCTAGCTTTTGTATGGCTGAGTTCTACGTCAGCTGCTGGCTGCTGCAGTACTCGGATGGCCAGGAAAGGCGCGCAATTGACACCAAAGGTGACTGTTTTCAATTCGAAATCTCTGATTTCCCCTCTATTGTTACGGAAAAGTATTCGCTGGAATGGAGTGTGTTTCGGATCTACCCAGATCTGCCGATACATTTTTTCGATATCGGCGCTGAACACGTATCGGAAATAGCGCCACTTCAGAATTTGAATGGTCAAGTCGGACTGTAAGACAGGGCCAGCATGAAGGATATCATTTAAACTGGTACCATTCGATGAAGGGCTGGAGGCATTGAATACTACACGGAGTTTAGTAGTTACGCTTTCCGGTTTTAAGACGGCGTGATGTGGCATATAATAGGCGTTGCAATCATGGGTAGGAAGAACTTGTCGCATGTGCTTTAATATATCGATATATTCCTGGATCACCAAATCGTATCTCGCTTTCAAGGCCTCATCTCTTTTTAGACGCTGCTCATTTCTTAAGAACTGAGCCAACGCGAAAGACCTAGAATGCCCTAGCCCGGAACCGATATGTTCTGGGTCGCGAAAAGGAAGAGTAACGACATATTTGCCGCACTCGTTTCTCGTGGTCGTTTGAAGGAAATTCCTTTCGCACATGGAATCGGATTCTTTTACCAACTTTGTTGGTATATTCTCCACCTCCAAAAATTTTGTGAGTAGTTTGTCCAGTGAATTATCGTACGCGTGGGAGATCTGTGTCGAAAAAGAGGAAATTCTGCCTTGGGCTGAGGCTGACACTGGCCCAAGAGAGAGCCACAGATGTTGGTTTTTGCTCCACTCAGAAGCACCGAAGGCAGAATGTCGGCTCCGATAAGGACATCTATTTGTGCGCTCTCATAGAATTTTGGATCCGCCAGTGGAAAATCGGGAAGATCCCGAAGGAAATTTTGCGGAATTGGGTAGGAAGGATTCCGGCTAGTTGAGGGAGGACATAGGCCGTCGTCTCCAACTGCAACGCGGGCCTAGTCGGAGATCGGATGGTGAAACTCTAGAGCTTCTTGGACTGTGCAGCTACTGTTTGGTTTAAGCCCGAGACTTGGGCTTGAACCACCTGGAATGGCAATCTAATTAGTTTGATCGCTCGGTTATGAATGTCGCCTCTGATCGATCAGGGCGCGTTCCTTAAAGTTAGTGCCAAGATGGGAAATATTGATTATGGCAGTGCCAAGAAGAATAGCTCTTGACCCCTGGGCAAAATAATTTTGAACACCGGCTTGCTCATTTGGAACGAAATTGGCCTGATTAGCGGAAATTGGCCTTGCAGGATTTGAAGGGCTTGAATTGCTGGAAAAGAGGTTGTATCGGTGCAACAACGTGTGATGCCGGCCACGGCAAGTAAAACGATTGTGCGTGCTTTTGCACTCACGAAGCTGATGTCCCTTTGCAAAGCAGTTTAAGCATAACTGCTTCCGTTTAATGTAGGCTGACCGGTCGTCAACCGACATTTGGAGAAAACGAAGACATACACGGACAGGAGGGTTTTCCTTGTTGCACAAGTCGCAACTTTTCGATTTTGGAGCCACTTTCGTCTCATAGGAATTTAGTTTTCTAGAGGGCCCACTTGAGTGCATCGCTTTGGAGTGCGACTGACTTGGTACGGACGGTCTCACATCATCGATGGCCTCTAGGGTTCGATGACGTTCTGTGAGGAAAGTGTTCAGCTCTCCCCATGTCG
>NW_001845027.1:0-1858 GCF_000001215.4 Drosophila melanogaster | reverse complement strand
TTATCATATTTGCTCTTATTAAATTTTTTCTGTTTCTCAAATTTGACTTATAGTGACCGATTTTCCTGCCACGGGTTGTTTCTTCGAAATGTTTATCATCTACTGGTTCAATCCTTCCTGTCTTTTTGAATGAATTGGTTATTTTACTTTTTACAAGTGGGGCCTGTCTATATTTTATATCAACTTCTAAATCGTTCCTATTCTTATTGAGGTATTCTATCTTATCGATTTTATTTTGTTGTACGTTAAAGTCTGGGCTGCCTGCATATAGGAAAATGTCTGCTGGAAATCTTTTGGTACTATTATGTTTAGTTTTATGATTGTATATGCATAGAATTGTTTCGAATTTTGTGCACCTATCTTCAATATTTTGCTCGCTACCAATGATTCTTAGCTTTTCGTTTACGGTCTTGTGGAATCTCTCTATGTCAGATATGCCACTTTTGCTAGTCGTTATAGAAATTTGTACACCTTCAGATCTTAACCAATTTTGTAAGGCTATACACATAAAAGATGAGTCTTTGTCTGCTTTAATTTCTTGCGGTATTCCCATATCATTGAATATTTTAGTAATGGCTCTTTTTGCTTCTAGCCAATCTCTACTTCAACTAGTGATACAAATTTCGAATAGATATCAATGCAAGATAAGAAGATCAGGTTTCCTGTGAGATAAAAATCTGTCACGTGTTTTTCTCTTGTGTTAAATACTTCCGGTGTTGTCTCATATGTCTATTTCGTGTTTCAATGCTCTGTTTTTGCTAGATTACAAATTTCACATTCATTGATAATGTTTTGTATAAGCTTTTGACTATCAGGATAGTAATATTCTTCTTTAAATAAATTGATTGTTTTTTCTATACCCGGATGTAAAAGTTCCTTATGTTTCTTTAAGATTAAATCTTTGAATTCTGCATGCGTTAGTATATCAATTAACTTTGTGGTACATCTCAAGAGTTTTGTGAAATTGTTAGGGCTTATAATTTCGGTAAACGCTCTCTGGATGATCAGAAAATCTTCGTCATTAGGGAAATAAATTGCACTCTTTTTGGTACACACATATTCCTTAATGAGGTTTTTGGCGAGTTCAGGTGTCATTTCTTTATAGACTATTTTAATCTTTAATTTTTGAAAGAAATGTTGTACACTTGTTGTATCGTTATCGCCTTTTTCTATCTCTATTTGTCTAGAAAAGTAATTTATTGGTCTTTCTGTTATGGATATGTAATTTAGATTATCTTCAATGACACTGTGTATATTTTGATTTTATAATCAAAAAAAAAAAAAAAAAAAAAAAAAATTGATTTTATAATCAAATTCATTGAGTTTTATTTTCCATCTTTGCAATTTCATTTCAATATTTCAAATGGCCTGCCAAATAAGTATGACCTGAAATATTTTGTAGCCCAAACTATAGCTAACAATTATTTTTCAATCGTAGCATAGTTGATTTCATGTTCGTTTAGCGTTCTACTGGCATAACAAACTGGCTTGTGATTTTGTGATAACACTGCACCAATAGCTACATTGCTGGCATCAGTTATCAGAGAAAAAGGTTTTGAAAAATCAGGATAGATTAATATCGGGTATGAAGTTATCAACACTTTTAATTTTTCAAATGATTCGATGTAATCTTTACATTTGATGTCTATTACAGCACCTTTCTTTAATTTGAGGGTCATGGGTTTAACTATTTTGGCAAAGTTAGGAATAAACTTGCGATAGAATCCACATAATCCCAAATATGATTTTATTTGCTTAGGTGTCTTGGGTAATGGAAAATTTGTAATTGCTTTAGTTTTATTTGGATTTGGTTTGATGCCATTTGTTGTGACGATGGTCCTAGGAATTCAGTTTCTTT
>NW_001846425.1:0-1231 GCF_000001215.4 Drosophila melanogaster | reverse complement strand
TTACATCGACTTTCAATTTTATCCACTGTAATCATTTTCAAGGTGTCCAGATTCAAGATTAAATTACATGCTTCCATAAAATCTCTTCCCAATACTACATCATGATTCATAGACTCGTTTGCCACCATTATTAAATTAAAGTGTATTTTATTCAAATTTTTCATAATGTAACACAATATTTTTCCATATGTTTTCAAGGGACTTTTGTTTAATCCGTAAAATGAACTTAAAACTGGTACTCCAATAACATCTTTGGGTACTTTATTAATTTTTATGAACGAAATGGGGCTTCCCGTGTCTATGAGGCAATGCTGTAATAAATTTTGATTTAGCATTGTTCATAAAATTAATTTCAAAATATCTTACGTAATTGTTTTCATCCCCATTCTTGTTTTTCAGGCACTTTGCTGCATAGGCATAGCATGACCCTTTTTCGCGCTTTGGCTTCCTGCACTCTTTGACCCAGTGTCCCTTCGAATTACAATTGAAACAACGCAAGAGTGTGCTGCTATTATTGTTCACCGATGCCACCTTCTTGTCTGCTTCATCCACTTTCGGTAGTTTCACTTCCGCAAATGCCTTCTTTACGTGCTGGATATCTTCAAAGCATTGGATACGGGCTTGGTTACGTAGCATTTGATTCGAAATACCTTCAATGAGGAGCGCCACCAATTCTTCCTTATCCATGTTTATTCCATGTGCAAGCATCACCTTATCGTCTGCAAGTTAACAACTAAGAGCACACACTATTAAGAGCACACATATAACAAATTAATTAATATAAACAATGCTGACGCGCCCAAACTGAGTTCAGCGCTCTGCGCCACGAACGGTCAGCAACAGCAATCGGACACCCCTTATCCGGGGTACCGAGCTATGTTGCATAAATGCTGAGTCGGCTTGCCGACCATGGCTTTATGGCGTGATGCATTGGAGCCACAGTAGATTTACATTTTTATATTCTTTTGTATTCAGTCTTAAGCCAGAGCTTTAATAAAGAGCAGCTATTCACTCCGGCTCGCAGCCGTAAAATATCATTTTATTATTTGAACATTCTCGCTGAGCCAAAAGGCCAGCGATCGACAAAGAGGGCAAAGTCACGCCCTCCAACATAAACTTCATAAGAAGATATTATCCTATTATCCTGGTAGCAGCCAGCACCAGATCTCCACCGCCTGGAGACCGCCGGACACATCCCGAAGGAGGAACACATTAATTGGCGCCCGACGTG
>NW_001846271.1:0-1304 GCF_000001215.4 Drosophila melanogaster | reverse complement strand
AGCGAATTCAAAGGCGTCTTCTTAAAATTTTTTGTAATTTTAAGTTATTTCACTTCGTGGTCCCTTTATGGGATTGAGTACCATTGGTTAACACTTTTCCGCGGTGAACAGGTTAACTGACACGATCCGCGTTTGTTATAAGGTTAGTTATACCGTTGGTTAGCACTTTCCCACTTAGCACGACGCGACTGCGTTAGTTCTTTTGTGGATAATAATTGAAGAATTGAATAGGGTTACTATCGCATCAACAATGTATTATCCTACCGACTGCGCCACTTACGTATTTTACTTTTCGAGTCGAACAAATGATCCGTCGTTTGACTAAGATCAACGCCTTTAAAGAAGTTTCGGATTTGAAAGAATCAACACGAGGTATTTTTACTTTAGATCTTTATTTCTTCGTTGTCGGCTTAAGACTAAACGTACAGAGGTTTTTGATCGGCTCTTATTGAGTCGCGAGAAACGGAAATGTTTTTGTCAGCATTTTTATTTTATTTGTTTTTAAGTGCATACAAAAAGAATGAAGAAGTTATACAATGATCATGTGTTTTACTTTGTTGCAGGTTTCAAGTTTCGTTACGTTATGTTCTGTGCATGCAAGTATGTTATGTAAGTGCGAGACTGTATGTTTGGCAATTAGTGTAAGTATGTAAACGTAATATGAGAAGCATATTATATTACTATATGTATAAATGTAAGTAAGAATACATAGATATAAGCAATGTATGTGCGGGTTAGCTGAACCCAACTTCAGCACACTTTGATCATTCGAATAAACAGATTCAAACAGAGCAGAGGTTCTGAGCTCGGAAACCAAATCTATTACATCTATACCTGTTACATTTTTAAAACAATTACAGTAGCGTGGCTTCTGTCGGAGCTAATAGAGCGGGAGAGCAGGAGCGCGCTCTTTCTTGATTTGTTGGTAGAAGAAGGTTTCTTGGGCTATGGGTTATTGACCGCTCGATGTCTGCGTTTGGGATTGTCGGTGAGACGTAGGAGAAGTACGCGTTGTTGCGTTGAATTGAGAGCCGGCGTTCGTCATGCTCGCGCTGACGCTGAGCGCGAGTGTCGTTCTGACTCATAGTTTTATTATTTAAGATAACAAATCACTATATATTTAAGCGATCTTGCATCGCATAGAGCGTCTCTTTCGCTTTCGGATTTTTTATGTAGTTTATTTTATTTGGCGTTCACTTCACTCAAAACAACCGATTTTGTGCGGAGCTCGATAAAAACGTCTTCACACGTCGGTTTCTTTATTAGCACTGGTGGCCCAAACTATTGCTAATCATTCTTTTTCT
>NW_001846970.1:0-1076 GCF_000001215.4 Drosophila melanogaster | reverse complement strand
AGACTTGCCCTCCAATTGGTCCTTGTTAAAGGATTTAAAGTGTACTCATTCCAATTACAGGGCCTCGGATATGAATCCTGTATTGTTATTTTTCGTCACTACCTCCCCGAGCTGGGTTAAGGAAATGACCCAGTTGGCCAGAGACGAGGCATCCCGACAACGCTACAAAGAGCGTCTTGAGGACATCGAAAGCAAGATTTCGCAAGGTGCGAAACAACGCAAACGGGCTGCATAAATAAATGCCAATGCCCCAATTTGCCTTAATTTTAATTTCTAAACCCAAGCCGATGCGGGAAACCGCTGCTTGAAAAACACTAATATCTGTTAGGCTTTTTACTAACAATGCGGTTGGACAATTTTTTTTTTATATTGTAAACAAATATGTGAGCCAACCACATTTATTAACAACTAATATTTCCACGTCTCCGCTACTGAGTATATATATATTCAGCTGCAAAATAAATTTTTTTTTTGATCACAGAATATAACAATTCTTATCTTCATTAAACGTGAACATTTTTTTTATTTTTGATTTTCTAGAAGAATAAATTAATATCATAATAATGAGAAAAAACTCATAAAAAGAAAAAAAAAACGTTTCATTGAAAATAAACAAAATAAAAATGGGATGGTTTAGCGATTCTAGTGAGGCAAAGGACAATACTGCCAACGTAGTTAATAACGTAAAAATTATAGATCACACAGACGATATAAATGCGTTGTGGATCTTATTGCTGATCATTACAATAGTACTACTTCTACAATTTCTGCTTACAATTTATGTTAAGCATAACAAGATCATCAAAAGACGTTATATAAATAGGGCAAATCGTTTAGACCAGATTTAAAAAAAAAAAATAATATGGATTAGAAGAAAGCTTAATAAAAACTTTTTTTTTACGACAAGAATGGAATGGAGCGAAGTAGCGATACGAATAGACGAATTTCGCTTCAGGTTCGATAAGTCTTATAAATGTATCAATAGAGACGCAGTAATAAAATCCGAAACTTTGAAAAATCATATAGGGATATTAGTAGGAGAATATAATAATATAGTTACATTAGTAAATAAATAT
>NW_001845882.1:0-1849 GCF_000001215.4 Drosophila melanogaster | reverse complement strand
ATCCCGTAGTGGTACCGTATTGGTTCCGTACTGGTCCCATACTGGTCCCGTACTGGTCCCGTATTGGTCCCGTACTGGTCCCGTACTGGTCCCGTACTGGTCCCGGACTTGGTCCCGTACTGGTCCCGTACTCGGTCCCGTACTCGGTCCCGTACTCGGTCCCGTACTCGGTCCCGTACTGGTCCCGTACTCGGTCCCTACTGGTCCCGTACTCGGTCCCGTTCTCGGTCCCGTACTCGGTCCCGTACTCCGTCTCGTACTCTGTCCCGTACTGCGTCTCGTACTATGTCCCGTAGTCCGTCTCGTACTCTGTCCCGTATTGGTCCCGTACTGGTCCCGTACTGGTACCGTATTGGTCAAGTACTTTTCCCGTACTGGTCTCGTACTCGGTCCCGTACTGGTCCCGTACTGATCCTGTACTGGTCCCGTACTGGTCCCGTACTGATCCCGTAGTGGTACCGTATTTGTCCCATACTGGTCCCGCACTCGGTAACGTACTGGTCCCGTACTGATCCTGTACTGGTCCCGTACTGATCCTGTACTGGTCCCGTACTGGTCCCGTACTGGTCCCGTACTTGGTCACGTACTGGTCCCGTACTAGTCCCGTACTCGGTCCCGTACTCGTTCCCGTACTGGTCCCGTACTCCGTCTCGTACTCTGTCCCGTACTCCGTCTCGTACTCTGTCCCGTATTGGTCCCGTACTGGTACCGTATTGGTCCCGTACTTTTCCCGTACTGGTCCCGTACTCGGTCCCGTACTGGTCCCGTACTGATCCTGTACTGGTCCCTTACTGGTCCCGTACTGGTCCCGTACTGGTCCCGTACTGGTCCCGTACTGGTCCCGTACTGGTCTCGTACTCGGTCCCGTCTACTGGTCCCGTACTCGGTCCCGTACTCGGTCCAGTCCTCCGTCTCGTACTCTGTCCCGTACTGCGTCTCGTACTATGTCCCGTAGTCCGTCTCGTACTCTGTCCCGTATTGGTCCCGTACTGGTCCCGTACTGGTACCGTATTGGTCAAGTACTTTTCCCGTGCTGGTCTCGTACTCGGTCCCGTACTGGTCCCGTACTGATCCTGTACTGATCCCGTAGTGGTACCGTATTTGTCCCATACTGGTCCCGCACTCGGTAACGTACTGGTCCCGTACTAATCCTGTACTGGTCCCGTACTGATCCTGTACTGGTCCCGTACTGGTCCCGTACTTGGTCACGTACTGGTCCCGTACTAGTCCCGTACTCGGTCCCGTACTCGGTCCCGTACTCGGTCCCGTACTGGTCCCGTACTGGTCCCGTACTGGTCCAGTACTGGTCCCGGACATGGTCCTGTACTAGACCAGTACTCGGTCCCGTACTCGGTCCCGTACTCGGTCCCGTAATCGGTCCCGTACTGGTCCCGTACTCGGTCCTGTACTCGGTCCCGTATTGGCCCCGTACTGGTCCCGTACTGGTCCCGTACTGGTCCCGTACTGATCCCGTACTCGGTCCCGTACTCGGTCCCGTACTCGTTCCCGTACTGGTCCCGTGCTGGTCCTGTACAGGTCCCGTACTCGGTCCCGTACTGGTTGTAGCATATTGGACTAATCTACCCTAAAAATACCATAAATGATTGGGTATAAAATAGCGTCAATACATTGTGACACTTTGTCATAATAAATATAAATATACTAATATACAAAAAGACCACCAAAAACTACGTAAGCACTCCAGCGCCCCAGTAATACGATCTAACGCTTATACATAAGCCGATCGCGGAGCGTGGGAATGCTGAGCATGCACTTTGCAGCTAAAGTGGTCAATGCCTTCTGCATACATATGTATATGTATAAATGTAAGTAAGAATACATAGATATA
>NW_001846650.1:0-1159 GCF_000001215.4 Drosophila melanogaster | reverse complement strand
GAACTCGCAAGGGCCTTGTCCAATTTGAAGAAACGTTCGAGAAAGTCGATGGACGGGCCCTTGACAAAATGCACTTTGACCGCGCGCTGCTCTAGCTCTGTCACTGGAAGAGTGTCGCTTTGTGCTGGCCATAGCTCTCGTGGCCCTTGCAGCCACTCTGGTCCATGCCACCAGAGATGGTTTTCTGCCAATTCCTGAAGGGATACGCCTCGACTGGCTAGATCGGCGGAGTTTTGTTCTGAGCGAACGTGCGCCCAACAGTCGACTGGCGTCGCCTGCGTGATCTTGGCAACTCTGTTGGCCACAAATGTGGTCCAGTTGCACGCAGGCTTTCGTAGCCAGGCTAAGACGATTGTGGAATCTGTCCAGCAGCGGATATCTGAACTGGCGGAGGGCATGTGCGGAAGGATTGCTGTCACCATTTCGGTTAACAGCACGGCACCACAGAGCTCTAGCCGAGGAAGGGAGACGGTTTTGACTGGGGCTACTCGTGTTTTGGCTGTAAGCAGGCGAGTCAGGATCTTTTGCCCCATCTCGACGCGGATGTATATAGCCGCTCCATAGGCTCTCTGAGACGCGTCACAGAAACCGTGGTGCTCTATGAAGACTCGAATGGCGAGGAAGGGGGCGCAGTTGACCCCGAAGGTAACTGTTTTTAATTCGAAGTCTCGGATATCTCCTTCCTTGTTTCGGAACAGAATTCTTTGAAACGGGGTGTGTTTTGGATCGACCCAGATCTGACGATACATTTTCGTAATGTCTGCACTGAAGACGTATTGAAAATAACGCCATTTCAGGACCTGGATCGTTAGATCGGATTGTAGGACTGGACCAGCATGAAGAATATCATTTAAGCTGATCCCATTTGCCGACGGACTTGAAGCGTTGAATACAACGCGAAGCTTTGTAGTGGTGCTTTCGGGCTTAACTACCGCGTGATGAGGAAGATGATACGAGGGAGAATTGTGAGTCGGCGGAACTTCTTTCATATGCCCCAGATCCAGGTACTCCTGGATCACGCTGTCATATTGCTCTTTTAATGGAAAGTCTCTTTTTAAACGATTTTCGTTTCTAAGAAACTGAGCTAGCGCAATGGACCTTGAATATCCTAAATCGGATCCGGTATTCTCGGGATCCCGGAACGGGAGCGTCACCACGT
>NW_001847253.1:0-1012 GCF_000001215.4 Drosophila melanogaster | reverse complement strand
CACTCGGCTCATGGGTCGATGAAGAACGCAGCAAACTGTGCGTCATCGTGTGAACTGCAGGACACATGAACATCGACATTTTGAACGCATATCGCAGTCCATGCTGTTATGTACTTTAATTAATTTTATAGTGCTGCTTGGACTACATATGGTTGAGGGTTGTAAGACTATGCTAATTAAGTTGCTTATAAATTTTTATAAGCATATGGTATATTATTGGATAAATATAATAATTTTTATTCATAATATTAAAAAATAAATGAAAAACATTATCTCACATTTGAATGTGAAAAACGAAGAGAAATATTTTCTTTTTCAATCAAATAATACTGAGAAATGTCTAGCATAAAAACCCCCCCATATTTTTCATCTAGAATTGTCTCTTATTAATGATTCGGAAATAGAAAAATCTTGGTTATGTTATTATTCTTCGTTGGTTCGTTAAAAATGGATAAATAAAAACTTTGCATACAAGAATTAATAAAAATGTTATAACGAATTTAATTAAATGTTTCTCATTATATATAAAGAATTTATGGCAAGATAAAGTTATATACAACCTCAACTCATATGGGACTACCCCCTGAATTTAAGCATATTAATTAGGGGAGGAAAAGTAACTACCAAGGATTTTCTTAGTAGCGGCGACCGTAAAGAAGACAGTTCAGCACTAAGTCACTTTGTCTATATGGCAAATGTGAGATGCAGTGTATGGAGCGTCAATATTCTAGTATGAGAAATTAGCGATTTAAGTCCTTCTTAAATGAGGCCATTTACCCATAGAGGGTGCCAGGCCCGTATAACGTTAATGATTACTAGATGATGTTTCCAAAGAGTCAGTGTTGCTTGATAGTGCAGCACTAAGTGGGTGGTAAACTCCATCTAAACACTAAATATAACCATGAGACCGATAGTAAACAAGTACCGTGAGGGAAAGTTGAAAAGAACTCTGAATAGAGAGTTAAACAGTACGTGAAACTGCTTAGAGGTTAAGCCCGATGAACCTGAATAT
>NW_001847280.1:0-1005 GCF_000001215.4 Drosophila melanogaster | reverse complement strand
AGTTGTTATTTGGGCACCGTAACATTACGTTTGGTTCATCCCACAGCGCCAGTTCTGCTTACCAAAAGTGGCCCACTGGGCACATTATATCATAACCTTGAACTTCATATCAAGAAAGTTAAGGTTCTTACCCATTTAAAGTTTGAGAATAGGTTAAGATCGTTTCGACCCTAAGGCCTCTAATCATTCGCTTTACCAGATAAGATTATTTTATATAATATTAAAATGCACCAGCTATCCTGAGGGAAACTTCGGAAGGAACCAGCTACTAGATGGTTCGATTGGTCTTTCGCCCCTATACTCAATTCTGACAATCGATTTGCACGTCAGAACTGTTTCGGTCTTCCATCAGGGTTTCCCCTGACTTCAACCTGATCAAGTATAGTTCACCATCTTTCGGGTCACAGCATATATGCTCAAGGTACGTTCCAGTTAGAGGCATAAATAATATAAATATACATTATACATAACTATATAGAACGCCCCGGGATTGTGTATAATAATAATAATAATGATAATGTTATAATAATATAATAATGTTTTTCATTTATTTTTTAATATTATGAATAAAAATTATTATATTTATCCAATAATATACCATATGCTTATAAAAATTTATAAGCAACTTAATTAGCATAGTCTTACAACCCTCAACCATATGTAGTCCAAGCAGCACTATAAAATTAATTAAAGTACATAACAGCATGGACTGCGATATGCGTTCAAAATGTCGATGTTCATGTGTCCTGCAGTTCACACGATGACGCACAGTTTGCTGCGTTCTTCATCGACCCATGAGCCGAGTGATCCACCGCTTAGAGTTTTATAATTCATTTTTATATAATGTCAATTATGTTTTTATTGAAAGAAATTAAAAATACACCATTTTAGTGGCATATATCAATTCCTTCAATAAATGTATTTATATACCTAAAATAAATGTTGCGAAATGTATTAGTTTCATATAAGCATTATGTATCATAATAATCTGGTTGGGTATGGGGT
>NW_001845790.1:0-1990 GCF_000001215.4 Drosophila melanogaster | reverse complement strand
GGGTCTCGGAGCTCTCTACTCCACCACCGCCGGCGGCAATGGCACAGCATCCTGGGGTAACCTTGAACTTCGTCTGATTTGAAAATAATTTCGCAGCCTACTTGTACTTGTAATTCGGTTTTTATCTTTTTTTAATAACAGATACAGTTTTACAAAGGAATTTATATTGTGCCATAGTGCACATATATGGTATATGTTGGATCTGAATTACTTTTATACTCGGCATCACTCTCTACCGCGTCGGCGTAACGTTTTCTGACGCGTTTAATTCGGGAGCGAGGCATGTCTGTCTTTTTCGGCGATCAAAACTTAATGTGCAGAACAAACGTTGTAATAATGCGTAGAACCCAAGTCTACCCGCAATACAAACACACGTTGGAGACTTCACTCCACACACACACTAATACCAACACACATTATGGCATTTTTGCCAATTCCTTGCTAGTCCCATTCTTAACGGGAATATCTCTATCTCGCTCTCGAGAGACTACGTTCGGCAGAAACAGTTATTTGCCACGCTGTTGCGAGGTAGAGAATGCGTGTTCTAAGAATATGCAAAACGAAAGAAGTGGACACAAAGTAACAGAAATGGGTCGTTATACTTGAAATTTAAAATAAATCTGCGACATATACATAAGTTCTGCCCTACAAGTGATTGTTCCACATTTTGTTTTCCAACATTGTTTCTGAGTAAACACAAGTGCCCAAAATGCTGACTAAGAGGGCTGCACAGTTTCCGCAGCCATCAGCACTTCTCCGCTGCGACGCTGCTGACGCCACCACTTGATTGCGACGGACTTAGGGAAATATTTTGTATGTTAGTTTCAGTTTCAAATAATCATTTATTTTAAACGATCGTTTGCGATCTACAAAACGAAAAAGAATAACTGTAATTAATAACTGGCCCCCGAACAGGGACCAGCGAATAAACGCGAACGACAGACAAATATTCTAAGTAGCGGAGAAACTCCCGTGAGTTAATAAAAAACAAAAAAACAGATTTTCCGACAGAGAAAATATTCATCGGCGAAAGCATCATGTTGGTACAATATTTGTTTCATTATACGGTTAAACTTTCTGAACTTTCAGACGTGAGTTTGACTTTCCTAGCTTGGTAAATTTTGGTAGGATATCTGATTCTCGATTTCCAAGTTGGCCAGTTTTGATTGATAGAATAAAAAGTGTATTTGTGTTATAATTTGTGTTTATGTGTGATTGTGCTTAACTAAATTCTTCATAATACTATGTCTGCTTATAACTAAATTCGTCAGTAATTTTTGGTTTCTTGGCTGCAGAATACCCGGGCTTGAACTTCGGCCGGCGGTAGTGCTCTACTGACTGGGGTCTCGGAGCTCTACTCACTCCACCACCGCCGGCGGCAATGGCACAGCATCCTGGGGTAACCTTGAACTTCGTCTGATTTGAAAATAATTTCGCAGCCTACTTGTACTTGTAATTCGGTTTTTATCTTTTTTTAATAACAGATACAGTTTTACAAAGGAATTTATATGTGCCATAGTGCACATATATGGTATATGTTGGATCTGAATTACTTTTATACTCGGCATCACTCTCTACCGCGTCGGCGTAACGTTTTCTGACGCGTTTAATTCGGGAGCGAGGCATGTCTGTCTTTTTCGGCGATCAAAACTTAATGTGCAGAACAAACGTTGTAATAATGCGTAGAACCCAAGTCTACCCGCAATACAAACACACTTTGGAGACTTACTTCACTCCACACACACACTAATACCAACACACATTATGACATTTTTGCCAATTCCTTGCTAGTCCCATTCTTAACGGGAATATCTCTCTCTCGCTCTCGAGAGACTACGTTCGGCAGAAACAGTTATTTGCCACGCTGTTGCGAGGTAGAGAATGCGTGTTCTAAGAATATGCAAAACGAAAGAAGTGGACACAAAGTAACAGAAATGGGTCGTTATACTTGAAATTAAAAATAAATCTGCGACATATACATAAGTTTTGC
>NW_001846445.1:0-1225 GCF_000001215.4 Drosophila melanogaster | reverse complement strand
GACGTTACTAGCTACTAAAGATATTTAAGAAAATGAACAAAGCATTTATCTAAATCTTTTATATTTTATAGTGTGAGTTTTCTTTCTAAACTTGTTTCATGAGATATTTCGTTTTTTGGTTTTTTTTTTTGTGATACAGAATTATTAAAGAGAAAATCTTGTTTTTTCTGTTTGAGAGTGGGCCGCGAGTAAATTCGACTCGATTATTCTTTTCCTTTTTTTCTCTTTTTTTTATAATTCAATTGGCTGCTTTCGCCATTTTATTAGGATCAAGTATTTATTAGCAGTGTGTATGAGGATAGATAATACTCGGCACTCCATCAAAATATAAAATTAAAATTAAAGTTTTATAACTGAAACTCACTCAACTTTTCACTCCTCGGCGAAAGATCGATCTCCCGGCGCAGATGAGCTGAAACGAAAGTGTGGCATTTTCTACCAATGCTTGGAGAAGGTATAATTTAATTACACGTCTGACTTCTTGCTCGAAAATACTAAGGAGCACTCTCAGAAAAAGAACTCTTCTTACAACAAAAAACTGATTAGATTAGCTTACGTACTATATAAAAATTTTAAGTACTAATGAGAATCCAATTTAAATGCAAGAGAAAAGTTAAAAACGACATGACTGAGTCGCTTACTCGAGTTCAAATACTTTTTACAGCTTATTGTTAACCCTAAAATACATCACGAAAACTTAACTTCTTACTCTCTACGCTCAAAAATGGCGGTTCGGGAATTAATACATTCGAGTACAAGTTAGGACAGATATTTAGCGGGTTCTTTTGTTTTTTCGCTCAAATTTGGAATTTAGATAAATTTAAAATCGCTTTACTTGTATTCAATGTCCATTTCGGACTATCAATCACTTTATAACTGTCCGCAAACTTAACCTCAATTTGGCACTATTTAATTGTTGTTTTTTCCTCTTCTTATTATTTTAAATGACCCCTCCTGTGGGTCCCGGCTTATTGCCTATTGTGATCCTGCTGCTACGGCTGGTCCTTCGCTGTTCCTCGCTGGAAAGGCGCTCCACTTCACGGCCTGACTTAGTTTTCGTCTCTCCTTCGGCCCCGTTGAACCGTGGGGTCACGACAGTGATGCGGCTACGTAACAGCGGCCAAGCGAAGACCCTCCTGCCTTCAATTTCAGCTTGGATAATATTTACTGCATCAAACTACAGTTCACATTTTTCTGAAGTCTACTGACCTGTGATTGCCCCAGT
>NW_001846513.1:0-1200 GCF_000001215.4 Drosophila melanogaster | reverse complement strand
CTATAGTAGCTCTCAAGAACTTCCGAGCATACGTGGAAGGACTCCCATTTAAGATAGTAACCGACCATGCTTCGCTTAAGTGGTTAATGTCCAATCACGATTTAAATTCGCGACTGGCGCGATGGGCATTAGCTTTGCAGAGATTCAAATTTGAGATTGAACACCGTAAGGGTTCGTTAAATATCGTCCCGGATACATTGTCTCGTGTAAACGAAGAGATTGTGGCCGCTGCGGACTTGAAAGATAACTTGATTGTTGATTTAGATTTCGAATTTTTCCAGTCCAGTGAGTACTCAAAATTTGTAGAGACCGTGAAGGAAAATACCTCGAATTTTCCTGATCTTAGGGTGGAGAACGGGTTTTTATACAGAAAAGCTGAGCACCTGACTGGGGAACAAATGCATGACGAATACGCCTGGAAGCTTTGGAAAAATACCTCGAATTTTCCTGATCTTAGGGTGGAGAACGGGTTTTTATACAGAAAAGCTGAGCACCTGACTGGGGAACAAATGCATGACGAATACGCCTGGAAGCTTTGGGTCCCCAAAGAATTAGTATCGCAGATTCTGGCTCGCGCACACGATAGTCCGTTAGCTGCGCATGGTGGCATTCACAAAACCATAGAAAGAATATGACGATATTATTTCTGGCCCGGTCTCGTTTCGGACGTCAGGGCTTATATTAGTGAATGTGAGGTTTGTAAGAGTACTAAATCTCCAAATTTCACATCTCAGACCGCCATTAGGAAAAGCGCCTGAGTCTCAGCGATTCTTCCAGAGATATAATATCCGTTCTCGTATGGTATCGTTTGTCGAAGGACAAGAAGTTTATCGCCGGAATTTCAAGCCCAGCTGTTTTCAAACTGGTTATAACGCCAAGTTTGAACCGACGTTCATAAAATCGCGAGTTCGGAAGAAGATCGGCAACGCTTATTACGAGCTGGAAGACCTCCAAGGACGAGTTGTGGGAACTTATCATGCCAAGGACATTCGGCAGTAAGGTGCCTTCAGTCGGTCTCAGCCTAGGGTGTCTATGAGTACCCTAGTCTGAGTGTAGCGGGGGGTTTTGTAGAGGCGACTGAAGCAGTAGGCGATAAAGTCTCGATGAATAATCGATAGTGGGCTTGTAGTCAGCTTGGTCACACCAATGTAAAGTCTACTAGATGCAGTATGGCGTAGCTATGATATACCGTACAGTGTG
>NW_001845552.1:0-2487 GCF_000001215.4 Drosophila melanogaster | reverse complement strand
ACACTCCAGCTCTTGAAATACGATCGAGCGCTTAAACATAAGCCGATCGCGGAGCGTGAGAGTGCCGAGCATGCACCTAGCAGCTCAAGTGATTAAGATAAGATAAGATAAGATAACAAACACGTAGTCTTAAGCACAGTCATGTGCGGGTGGCTGTACCCAAGAACAGCAAAGTGAATTCATTCGAATAAACCGCTTCAAGCAGAGCAGAGCCAAGTCTATTATATCAACTACAAAAATAACAGTATAACCTTGAACCTATTACATGGCGACCGTGACTCGTTCTCGAGTCTGTCTCTGTGATGTGTGTGTCCATGTAGGTGCGAGTGACTTTAAACGGTGCTATCTGTACTGCAAGTGATGTTCGCGCTGCCTGCTGCATTTTGCCGGCTACACAAAAATGATTTATGCTAAACACGAATAAATACGTTTGAGTAAAACCAGATTGTGTAGCAGACCACGTGTAGCAACTGATGAGGAGACAGCAAAACGATCAGCAAACACCAAACGCACAAAAACACACAAAACACACAGACACAAGCGGCAATTGATGGCAGACGAGCCACAATTGACCGAGGCGCAACCCGAGGTACAGGGGGACCAGCCAACGCTGGGAGAAACATTGGAATTAAACCCCGGCGATGGACCGCGACCACTCACAATAGCTGAGTACCGGGCACGTCAAGAAAAGCGCCAACCCAGGAAACATAAACGCTCTGGACGTAGAGTGAAACTATTACAACAACGCCGACTGGTCAAGGAAATGACCCAGTTGGCCAAGGAGGAATCAGCCCGGCAACGCTACAAAGAGCGTTTGGAAATAATAGAAAAAGAACTTCGCCAAAGTGCGAAGACACGCAAACGGGCTGCTTAAATGCAAATGCCCCAATTTGCCATAGATTCAAACTAAACCCAAGCCGAGGCGGGAAACCGCTGCTTGAAAAAACTAACAACAAAACTGTCAGGCTATTACTAACAAATGTGGTCGGAGTTTTTTTTTTAAATTTCTAATGAAATGTAAACTTTGACTTGTGAGACAACCACATTAAAACTATCAAAATTCCATGTCTCTGGCACTTGTATATATTTAATACAAGTTGCAAATATTTAAAGTAAATTCATTAAATTTCAATATTTACTATAAAAACTTTTCAAACTTTATTTCCAATAAATTGAGAGATTAAACAGATTTCATTTTTTCTTTATTGCAAATTAATATTTCCAAAATGAATCAAGATTAGATCACCCAACAGACAATGTAGTTAATGAAGTAAGAAAAATTATATATTATATTATATGATTCCGAATTCCACTTTAGTAGACCAAATTTGTTGCGAATATAAAAGAAACACCAAATGAGTGATTCACAGTGGGTACACATGGAATGGCCCAAAATAGCAGCGTCAATAAACCATAATGAAGCAGTATTTGACAAATCATATAAATGTGTAAACAAAGAAGTACCTATTAAAGTAGAGACTCTAGAAATACACATAAAGATAATAATAAAAGAATACAATAACATATGTAGAATAGTCACAACTATAGAAGATAGATTAACAGAAACACATAAGAAACATTGTCATAAAATACTAAGATCTCTCAACAAAAGATTGGTCAATATTAGCATCAGACATAATCTAGATATTCAAATACCTGAAGATTTGCATTCATTGGTTAATATAAATGAAAACCAATTACAAAATCTTGAGGAGTCTAAAGGTGATATCGACATTGAAATTGAAAGCGATATTGAGTCGTTACCAGAAGACATTGAAATAAAAAACAACGAAACCAAAATGCCAGACCAAATTGAGAAAGATAGAGAATATGTTCGACAATTGTCGACAACAATACCAGAATTCGATGGCAAAAAGTCATCATTGACACGCTTTATAACAGCGTTAAGAATAACAGATAGAACAAAGGGAACTCAGGAAGATCTAGCAGTAGAGATAATAAAATCAAAAATAATAGGACCAATTTTATACAAAGTAACAAATGAAACAACCATCACTCACAGGCATCATCGACATACTAAATAGTAATGTAAAAGGTGAATCAGCTGAAGTTGTAAAAGCAAAGTTACTAAATATTAAACAGAAAGGGAAAACAGCTTCCCAATACACCACTGAAATTGACAATTTGCGTAAGCAATTAGAAACAATATATATTGACTTAGCTTCCAGCCGAAATTGCGGATAACTTCGCAACTAAAGAGTCAATACAAGCTATGATTAAAAATTGTGAATACGAAAAGCTACGAATAATACTCGAAGCTGGTAATTACAATACATTCAGTGATGCAGCAGGAAAATACATACACTGCTCCACTGAAATGACAGGCAGTCCCAGTAGCGTCCTATATTTCAACAATGGACAACATAACTACAGGGGAAATAACAACTATCGCGGCCATTACCGAGGCAGAGGCCGAGGTAACCGCGGTGGTTACAATACCAATTAAAACAACAGAGGTAATTTCAG
>NW_001846757.1:0-1132 GCF_000001215.4 Drosophila melanogaster | reverse complement strand
TAATTTTGTATTCGTATTATTATTATGCACATTTATGAAAATGTTGAAATTAAGATTGATTGTGTGAACCGTCTTATTTAGTTTCCCGAAGCTGTAGCATTTTGTGATGTACTAGCAGCTTCGATTGTTCGGACATTGTTATTGTAGTTGTTATTTTGATTTTGTCTATTACCTCGGTTGGAATTATTCCTTCCTCGGTTCTTTCCTCTGTAATTTCCTCTGAAATTACCTCTGTTGTTGTAATTGCTCGGCCTCGGCCTCGGTAATGGCCGCGATAGTTGTTATTTCCCCTGTACTTATGTTGTCCATTGTTGAAATATAGGACGCTACTGGGACTGCCTGTCATTTCAGTGAAGCAGTGTATGTATTTTCCTGCTGCATCACTGAATGTATTGTAATTACCAGCTTCGAGTATTATTCGTAGCTTTTCGTATTCACAATTTTTAATCATTGCTTGTATTGACTCTTTGGTTGCGAAGTTATCCGCAATTTCGTCAATATATATTGTTTCTAATTGCTTACGCAAATTGTCAATTTCAGTGGTGTATTGGGAAGCTGTTTTCCCTTTCTGTTTTCCCTTTCTGCTTTTACAACTTCAGCTGATTCACCTTTTACATTACTATTTGGTATGTCAATGATGCTTCTGATGGTTGTTTCATTTGTTACTTTGTAAAAAATTGGTCCTATTATTTTTGATTTTATTATCTCTACTGCTAGATCTTCCTGAGTTCCCTTTGTTCTATCTGTTATTCTTAACGCTGTTATAAAGCGTGTCAATGATGACTTTTTGCCATCGAATTCTGGTATTGTTGTCGACAATTGTCGAACATATTCTCTATCTTTCTCAATTTGGTCTGGCATTTTGGTTTCGTTGATTTTTATTTCAATGTCTTCTGGTAACGACTCAATATCGCTTTTCAATGTCGACATTGTCAATTTCAATGTCGATATCACCTTTAGACTCCTCAAGATTTTGTAATTGGTTTTCATTTATATTAACCAATGAATGCAAATCTTCAGGTATTTGAATATCTAGATTATGTCTGATGCTAATATTGACCAATCTTTTATTTAGAGATCTTAGTATTTTATAATAATGTTTCTTATGAGTTCCTGTTAATCTATCTTCTAT
>NW_001846406.1:0-1236 GCF_000001215.4 Drosophila melanogaster | reverse complement strand
CGGTGACTACTTTGAAGCTATGACGGTCGATGTACATTCTGAACTTCTTAATGCCAGAACTACAGCCATGCATTCGAGTTCTGTAACTGTATAGTTACGTTGGGCTTTATTCAGCTTCTTAGACATGAATGCTATCGGACGTTCACAACCGGAATCATCACATTGAGCTAGAACTGCACCCACTCCATGTAGTGAAGCATCACACTGCAGGATAAATGGTTTGTCATAATTGGGGTGAATGAGATAAGGAGCAGAGCATAACTTGTCTTTGATATTATCAAAAGCTTCTTGAGCAAGATCGTTCCAACTGAAGGATTTGCCACGTAACAACTCTGTAAGATTGAAAATGAATGTGGAGTAATTAGATATGAATCGCTGGTACCAACCAGTCATACCAAGAAATCGCCTTAGTTGTTTTTGGGTCTTTGGAACCGGAAAGTCTCTCACAGCAGCGATTTGGTTCGGATTTACTTGTAGTGTGCCTTCGCCCACCAGGTAACCGAGATAGTCTACTGTTTTCAGGTAGAACTGACTTTTCTGGACATTAATTGTCAATCCAGCTTTACGCAATTGGGTGGCTACTTCGGACAAATGCAAAAGATGGTCTTCGAAATTGTTTGACAAAAACCGCTTGAATTGTTTGACCGTAGCTTGCTATAATCCTACTCGGGAATTTTGTGGTATTTTTATAAGGCAATATTCAATTTTGCCAGGATTTGAATTTGGCTAAAATGGTTCGTTACCAAATAAGTGCGGTAGCACATATAAGGTTGCCATTTGGCTCGACTCCCACAACCACAGATTTGATTTTTAGTCCCTGTGACTAACAATAAAAACTGAAAAAGGAATCAAAAGCAATTACCAAATGTCCTTGGCATGAAATCTACCAATTTCCTTGCCGTTCATGTCCTCTAAGAGATATATTGATTGACCAATCCTTTCTTTGACTCGGGCCTTAACACCGACAGGAGCGAGTTTCGCGTTAAAATTATTCGCTGCATTACTTGGAACGAAATTTCTTTTAACACCTTCTTGACCAACCTCAAAAGATCGGGGTCGTGCTCGGAGATTGTAAGACTTTTGGTTTGTCTCATAAGCCTTATTCAAATGTTTGGCAATGTTGGAGCGAATTCTTTGAAATTCGTCAGTTCTTAATAATTTTACGTCACCTTCTGTGAGTAAATTAAGTTTGCGCAACAGTTTGTAGTCATTACCGTGGGATATCATGTGTTTACC
>NW_001845599.1:0-2383 GCF_000001215.4 Drosophila melanogaster | reverse complement strand
AAGAACAGGATGTCGAGGACGAGATTTGTGTCGTTAGGACTTCTGAGAAAATTAAGTGCTGGAACTGCGATGAATCAGGTCCCGGTTACCAGAATTGCCTTAAGACACGCCGGTATTTTTTGTTATGGTTGCGGAACTCCGGAGGTGTATAAACCCAACTGCGCAAAATGTAAATCGACGTCGGAAAACTCTCAGCAGGGCATTCGTTATGCGAACAAAACGAATGTCCGCCGTTAGCCTCGAAAATACAAACTGAACCAAATTCTGTGGCAAATGATGTTCATTCCATTCTGCCCTCAACTCAACCTGACGTAACATTATCCCAAACTTTTAATCCATATCATTTGCAAGTGCTGGAGTATGCAAATCGTAAATTGCAAATATTTAGGGAAAATTCACTTCATAATAATTTGGATTCGTAAACGATCATTCAACCGTTTTACGATTTCATCAATTGTTCAAAAAAAGAACGATATTCGACCTTTCACACACATTGACATATTTGGTCAATCGCATTTAGCTCTCCTAGACAGTGGCGCCAACAAAAGTGTTATAGGTGGTGAGCTAGCACAACAATTAATATCAAGCAAGCCATTTAATAAATTTAAATCGGTTGTGCGAACTGCTGATGGCCAAACGCAAAATGTTGCAGGCACTATACAAATGAGTAGTTTTTGAACCCTCTGTCGTAGAACACTACTATATTCAGAAATTTTTCGACTTTAGCTCCGTTATTCGCATACCGTTCACTGCGCCGCGAGACATCGCCGCGCGCACTGGCTCAGCCCGCGTGCCTAACGGACACGCACCAATACACTCGAGCCGGCCACGTGCAGTGGTTGGTAATACGACCAACTGTACCCAGCTCCCCCCCCTCGAACAATTACCTCATCATGGATTGGCAGGTCTGCCCCCGCACCAACAGGCCCTGCAAGAAGGCTCTCAGAGCAAGGGAATCCAGTCCGAGCAGCGACTCCAGCACCTCGCATTCAGAGCCCGGAGAGATCAAGCGTAAGCCTGCGCGCAAACCCAAAAAAGACGAGCTAGACGTCACGCCCAGCACCAGCACAGCCTCGCGACGAAAGTTGACAAACAATCTGTTTGCCATTCTATCGAGCGAAGAGGACGATGATGACGATGACTAACAAGGCTTCCCAGACGGAGAACCTGGACCTGCTGCCACCAAACCCCCGGACAAACCCAAGCCTACCCCGAGAACTTTCAAGCCACCCCCAATCTTCATTCCGGACGTGACCAACATATCTGCATTGTTGAAGATGATTACGACTCTCGTGGGCCCCAGCAAAGACTTCTCATATAAAACTGAAAGAAACAACAACGTGCGAGTTATGATGCCCGACAAGGAGTCATATACTGAGCTACGTCAGCAACTCGTGGCCCAGAAAAAAAGGCATCGCACATTCCAACCCAAGGATGAGAGAGCCTACAGAGTCGTAGTCAAGGGTTTACATCACACCGCTGATCGTGCCGAAATCAAAGAAGAATTGGAAAAACTGGGGCATAAGGTCAGAGACCTCCACAATCCTATTGGGAGGAAAACCAAAGAACCACTTGGGATCTTCTTTGCCAACCTCGAACCTGCTAGCAACAACAAGGAGGTATTCCAGATCAGGAGACTGTGCAGGTCGGTCGTCACCATCGAGCCTCCGCTCAAATTTAATGACGTGCCGCAATGCTTCAGATGCCAAGGCTTCGGACACACCCAAGCGCTACTGCTTTCTAGAACACCGCTGTGTAAAATGTGGTGGACATCACGACTCACGAGCATGCGCGAAGAAGGAGAACGAGAAGGCATGCTGCCTTCACAGCCGACCACCCTGCCTCGTTTAGAGGGTGCCCTGCTTATAAAAAGGCAAAGGCACAGCAAGCCCCCAAACCCAGACCGGCCACCCCTTTCAGCAAGCCCTGCACCATCAAGCTTCCAAGTATCTCCAATATGAGCTACAGAGATGCGCTCATGTCTACCCAAGTGCCTCAGCAAACCAATCCCAACCAAACCCGTCAAACCCCACCTGAATCTCCGCAACCCAGTAACATGGAACAAATGTTTGCTCGCTTCGAAGGAATGGTCGAAAGGATGATGGAGAAGATGTTCTCGCAAATGACGCAGCTTGTTGCTTCCATCCTCAACGCAAAAGTATGCAAAGCCTAAAAATAGTTATTTGGAATGCTAACGGCCTGCAGAGGAGCAGAGCCGAGGTGGAACACCTCCTAAAAACAGATGCCATCGATGTACTACTGGTATCAGAAACCCACTTTTGTCCCAGATCCCATTTTAGCATTAGCGGCTACGATGTCATCCCTGCCAACCATCCATCTGGCAGAGCGCGCGGAGGAGCAGCCATGCTCATCAGGAGGGCAT
>NW_001845918.1:0-1785 GCF_000001215.4 Drosophila melanogaster | reverse complement strand
TTCCGTGTTAGGATCACACACAATTCCAAAAAGAGTTACACGATCAGTTTCTAAAACAAACACCCTCCCCGTAATTAGAGAAAGTACCCCCTTATCATCCCTTCAACCTATAAGTATGGATTCGGGCAACGCCTCCGTGGGTAATTCCTCCACCTTAACACCTACTGTCAGTGGCTTTAGCAGTATTGCTACGGCACTTAGTGCCACCGATATTTTAGCCTTCGTTAAAGAACTTCCGACTTTCGATGGTACTCTAGGCCAACTCGACAAATATATAACTAGCGTTGAGGAAATAATCATGCTCATTAGGGGTACCGACCAAACACCTGTAAAGAGGAATGGCTTTAGGAGTGGTGGGGCAATGAGATTGAGCAAATCTAAGTTTATTAAATGAAATTATATACATGAAATATTAAATGAATTAAATTTAATCACTGCGCGACGGCTTGCTCTTCGATGACGACTGAGCGAACACACATAAGCGTGGCCATCTGTTCTCCCGGGTTACCACCGTACTGGTCAGGCAAGGTTGCCATATGCTTACAGTCGGCTTACTGACATATCGTAGCGACCTCGCACGAATCGTTAAGATATTTATCTGCTGGGTTGTTGCACTTCTCTATTTGGTGTCATGCATTTATAAGACTTGTCGAAAGTCGTTTTAATTTCTTTAAGCTCGTTTTTTATTTCTTGCCAGTCCATTTAAAGAATAATATGGATTTATCTGTGCAATCAAACTTTATAAATTGTTGCCTCTCCTAAAAAGGTTTCTTCAGTAATACTTTTTTTTTTTTCATTCTTGTTTTCTGATATTAAAAATAAAAATTTTAGATCATCTTAATTCAAAATACATTTTGGGTGTGTTTTTTTTTTTTGAATATGTTTATATATATTAAAGTAAATTAATTAGATGAATATTAAAGTATTTCTTTATACATTCATCTCTCTTTTTTTTTATTTTATTTTTAAATTTTATCCGAATTATTCTCTGCCCTGTTTATATAACGCTTCTTTATTATCTTGTTATGCCTTACATATAGCGTTAATATAAACTGAGCGACTGTTACGATCGTCATGATCAAAAGGAGTAACCACAGTGACTGAATGTCTTCTGTATGGTCGACTATTTTTAAGTTATTGACCACATTGGCCGTATTATCTTTTGTCTGACTATCGTCAGATCCAAACCAACCCATTTTTGTATATATTTAATTTACAATATAATTTTTTCTTATTTTTGGGTTGTGGATTATTTTACTTTAAAAATATGTTGTTTTCTTTTTTTTTTTGTATATATATATTGTTACATTTTCCTACCTAATTGGTGTATGGCTTTACGGGCCCATTCTTCTCATCGGGCAGAAAAAGTTCCGCTCAATGTTACAATATTTTGTGTAATATTAATATGCAGCGCAGTGCATCGAGGGTGGTGTGCCACGCAGGGTAACAAAAAAAAAATATTTTATTTTTCAGCTCCTACTTGCTTCAGCTGGACGTCGCTGGTGTTGGCGCGCTGACACTCCCTAGATGACGTAGTGAGCGGGCTGTTCACCACGTTGATGATGATGTCCTCATTTAGGGGTTATGCAGCTGGGGCTGCAATGTCTGCACGGTATTTTCACAATGTGGTGTGAACAGTGGTCCCTCGCAGTCGTTCGGGCAGCTTTTCTTAAAAGCAGGCAGGCTTTTCGGATGGGGAGTTGAAGTTTTGTTAATTGTTAACGATTTTATTTGTTTTTCTGAGTGAGCGAGTGTGGTGGGAATTTTTTTTCTTAAGATATTCGA
>NW_001847191.1:0-1026 GCF_000001215.4 Drosophila melanogaster | reverse complement strand
TATTCGATAAATTCTACATATTTGATAACCAAGTATTCCATAAAGATACCAATAGGGTAATATTCGACAAATGTATTATTGGAATCATCAAACAAGAGCAAACTCAATGCAAATATATTAAAACACATAAAAATTCCAAAATAAATTATATAGAACCAAATATACTATTAACATGGAATATTCCTGAAACAGCTGTTAAGACTGTACAAACACAAAAATATTAGTATCAGGAAACAACATCATTAAAATTAAAAATTGTACCATGCAAATAGATGAATTTCTAATCTCTAATAATATAGCAGATTTTACACAAACAATTTATATCACAAACAATGTAACACGTCTAGAACCAATAAATCACTTACAAACGAGAGAAATGATAGAATCCCATGTAAAACACTATAACTTTCTCCAAATTATATGCATTACAACGTTCGTCATAATGATAATTAGTTTGACTCTGTATGTATACCTAAGAAAATTGTTGTCAAATATCGTAAGCAAAAAGAACACACGCACCTTGAAAATAATGTCAATGAGAATATTCAGATTTCTCAAGGACAAAAATCGGACAAGTGGACCCGATAACGGACGCACAACTATAATTTGATTAATGTCTGTACTTGTATTTGCAAATGGCTGAAATTAATACGAGAATACATTTTCGTTTTTGAAATTTCCAGACAAAAAACTTGCACAGACGGCTGAACTTTTAACTTTCTAAATACCTTATGTAAGAATACTAATTTTGTAAATGATCAAATGGTCAGTTCAAATATTATTTATTTTCAATATTCGCAACATTCAAATTTCAAAGCGGACTATCGATACATATTTTTAAAAACAACCCACAAAATCCATATAAATTTTTTTTTTTTTTTTTTTAATTTTTTTATTATTTATTGAATCTTCTCTTTGTGTTAAGAGACTAACAATAAGTGTTCAAATCTTAATCTAACTTAATTAACTTTCACTTAGTGATAGTTTTTTTTTTTCATTAATGCCCTAATAAGTTTATTGCTGGGC
>NW_001845685.1:0-2198 GCF_000001215.4 Drosophila melanogaster | reverse complement strand
CGGTACTCAGCTATTGTGAGTGGGCGTGGTCCATCTGCAGGATTTTGCTGCAGAGCTTCTTCCAACGTTGGCAAGTCCCTTTGTGTCGTGGGCTGTGCGTTTGAGAATTGTGGCTCTTCCGCCATCAATTATTATGTTTTATAATGTTATTTGAACTTATTAATTTATTTAATTTATAGTTGAACTAAGATCAGTCGACTTTAATTATTAGCACAATACTTTAAACACTTCGTGTGCGTTCTGCAATGGTCCTGTCACGGTCGCCATATGAAAGGTGCTATTTTAAAGGTTGCTATTGAAAGAAGAGCTTAACTTCTGCTCTGTTCGAGGTTCTTTATTTGAATAATCAAAGTGTGCTGAAGTTGGGTTCAGCTAACCCGCACATACATTGCTTATATCTATGTATTCTTACTTACATTTATACATATACATATGTATGCAGAAGGCATTGACCACTTTAGCTGCAAAGTGCATGCTCAGCATTCCCACGCTCCGCGATCGGCTTATGTATAAGCGTTAGATCGTATTACTGGGGCGCTGGAGTGCTTACGTAGTTTTTGGTGGTCTTTTTGTATATTAGTATATTTATATTTATTATGACAAAGTGTCACAATGTATTGACGCTATGTTAAACCCAATCATTTATGGTATTTTTAGGGTAGATTAGTCCAATATGCTACAACCAGTACGGGACCGAGTACGGGACCTGTACAGGACCAGCACGGGACCAGTACGGGAACGAGTACGGGACCGAGTACGGGTCTAGTACGGGACCGAGTACGGGACCAGTACGGGGCCAATACGGGACCGAGTACAGGACCGAGTACGGGACCAGTACGGGACCGATTACGGGACCGAGTACGGGACCGAGTACGGGACCGAGTACGGGACCGAGTACGGGTCTAGTACAGGACCATGTCCGGGACCGAGTACGGGACCGAGTACGGGACCGAGTACGGGTCTAGTACAGGACCATGTCCGGGACCAGTACTGGACCAGTACGGGACCAGTACGGGACCAGTACGGGACCGAGTACGGGACCGAGTACGGGACCGAGTACGGGACTGAGTACGGGACTAGTACAGGACCGAGTACGGGACCAGTAGACGGGACCGAGTACGGGACCAGTACGGGACCGAGTACGGGACCTGTACAGGACTAGCACGGGACCAGTACGGGAACGAGTATGGGACCGAGTACGGGTCTAGTACAGGACCGAGTACGGGACCAGTACGGGACCAGTACGGGACCAGTACGAGACCAGTACGGGACCAGTACGGGACCAGTACGGGACCAGTACGGGACCAGTACGGGGCCAATACGGGACCGAGTACGGGACCGAGTACGGGACCAGTACGGGACCAGTACGGGGCCAATACGGGACCGAGTACGGGACCAGTACGGGACCAGTACGGGACCAGTACGGGACCGAGTACGGGACCGAGTACGGGACCGAGTACGGCTCCAGTACGGGACCGAGTACGGCTCCAGTACGGGACCATGTCCGGGACCAGTACGGGACCAGTACGGGACCAGTACGGGACCAGTACGGGACCAGTACGGGACCAGTACGGGACCAGTACGGGACCAGTACGGGACCAGTACGGGACCAGTACGGGACCAGTACGGAAACAGTACGGGACCAGTACGGGACCAGTACGGGACCAGTACTGGACCAGTACGGGACCAGTACGGGACCAGTACGGGGCCAATACGGGACCGAGTACGGGACCAAGTACGGGACCAGTAGACGGGACCGAGTACGGGACCAGTACGGGACCAATACGGGACCGAGTACGGGACCGAGTACGGGACCTGTACAGGACTAGCACGGGACCAGTACGGGAACGAGTATGGGACCGAGTACGGGTCTAGTACAGGACCGAGTACGGGACCAGTACGGGACCAGTACGGGACCAGTACGGGACCAGTACGGGACCAGTACGGGACCAGTACGGGACCAGTACGGGACCAGTACGGGACCAGTACGGGACCAGTACGGGACCAGTACGGGACCAGTACGGGACCAGTACGGGACCAGTACGGGACCAGTACGGGACCAGTACGGGACCAGTACGGGGCCAATACGGGACCGAGTACGGTACCGAGTACGGGACCGATTACGGGACCGAGTACGGGACCGAGTACGGCTCCAGTACGGGACCATGTCCGGGACCAGTACGGGACCAGTACGGGAC
>NW_001847176.1:0-1029 GCF_000001215.4 Drosophila melanogaster | reverse complement strand
AGTACGGGGCCAATACGGGACCGAGTACGGGACCAGTACGGAAACAGTACGGGACCAGTACGGGACCAGTACGGGACCAGTACTGGACCAGTACGGGACCAGTACGGGACCAGTACGGGGCCAATACGGGACCGAGTACGGGACCAAGTACGGGACCAGTAGACGGGACCGAGTACGGGACCAGTACGGGACCAATACGGGACCGAGTACGGGACCTGTACAGGACCAGTACGGGACCAGTACGGGACCAGTACGGGACCAGTACGGGACCGAGTACGGGACCGAGTACGGGACCGAGTACGGCTCCAGTACGGGACCATGTCCGGGACCAGTACGGGACCAGTACGGGACCAGTACGGGACCAGTACGGGACCAGTACGGGACCAGTACGGGACCAGTACGGGACCAGTACGGGACCAGTACGGGACCAGTACGGGACCAGTACGGAAACAGTACGGGACCAGTACGGGACCAGTACGGGACCAGTACTGGACCAGTACGGGACCAGTACGGGACCAGTACGGGGCCAATACGGGACCGAGTACGGGACCAAGTACGGGACCAGTAGACGGGACCGAGTACGGGACCAGTACGGGACCAATACGGGACCGAGTACGGGACCTGTACAGGACTAGCACGGGACCAGTACGGGAACGAGTATGGGACCGAGTACGGGTCTAGTACAGGACCGAGTACGGGACCAGTACGGGACCAGTACGGGACCAGTACGGGACCAGTACGGGACCAGTACGGGACCAGTACGGGACCAGTACGGGACCAGTACGGGACCAGTACGGGACCAGTACGGGACCAGTACGGGACCAGTACGGGACCAGTACGGGGCCAATACGGGACCGAGTACGGTACCGAGTACGGGACCGATTACGGGACCGAGTACGGGACCGAGTACGGCTCCAGTACGGGACCATGTCCGGGACCAGTACGGGACCAGTACGGGACCAGTACCGGACCAGTACGTGACCGAGTACGGAAACAGTACGGGACCAGTACGGGACCAGTACTGGACCA
>NW_001845535.1:0-2529 GCF_000001215.4 Drosophila melanogaster | reverse complement strand
ACTGGTCCCGTACTGGTCCCGTACTGGTCCCGTACTAGTCCCGTACTCGGTTCCGTACTCGGTCCCGTACTGGTCCCGTACTGGTCCCGTACTGGTCCCGTACTGGTCCCGTACTGGTCCCGTACCCGGTCCCGTACTCGTACTCGGTCCCGTACTCGATTCCGTACTGGGTTCCGTACTTGGTTCCGTACTCGGTTCCGTACTCGGTCCCGTTCTGGTCCAGTACTGGTCCCGTACTGGTCCCGTACTGGTCCCGTACTGGTCCCGTACTGGTCCCGTACTAGTCCCGTACTCGGTTCCGTACTCGGTCCCGTACTGGTCCCGTACTGGTCCCGTACTGGTCCCGTACTCTGTTCCGTACTCGGTTCCGTACTCGGTCCCGTACTGGTCCCGTACTGGTCCCGTACTGGTCCCGTACTCTGTTCCGTACTCGGTTCCGTACTCGGTCCCGTACTGGTCCCGTACTGGTCCCGTACTGGTCCCGTACTGGTCGCGTACTCTGTTCCCTACTCGGTTCCGTACTCGGCCCCGTACTGGTCCCGTACTTGTCCTGTACTGGTCCTGTACTCGGTCATGTACTGCTCCTGTACTGGTCCCGTACTGGTCCTATACTGGTCCCGTTCTGGTCCCATACTGGTCCCGTACTGGTCCCGTACTCGGTCCCGTACTCGTACTCGGTCCCGTACTCGATTCCGTACTGGTCCCGTACTGGTCCCGTACTGGTCCCGTACTGGTCCCGTACTGGTCCCGTACTGGTCCCGTACTAGTCCCGTACTGGTCCCGTACTAGTCCCGTACTGGTCCCGTACTGGTCCCGTACTGGTCCCGTACTTGTCCTGTACTGGTCCTGTACTCGGTCATGTACTGCTCCTGTACTGGTCCCGTACTGGTCCTATACTGGTCCCGTTCTGGTCCCATACTGGTCCCGTACTGGTCCCGTACTCGGTCCCGTACTCGTACTCGGTCCCGTACTCGATTCCGTACTGGTCCCGTACTGGTCCCGTACTGGTCCCGTACTGGTCCCGTACTGGTCCCGTACTGGTCCCGTACTGGTCCCGTACTGGTCCCGTACTGGTCCCGTACTGGTCCCGTACTGGTCCCGTACTGGTCCCGTACTGGTCCCGTACTCGGTCCCGTACTCGGTCCCGTACTGGTCCCGTACTGGTCCCGTACTTGTCCTGTACTGGTCCTGTACTCGGTCATGTACTGCTCCTGTACTGGTCCCGTACTGGTCCTATACTGGTCCCGTACTGGTCCCGTACTCGGTCCCGTACTCGTACTCGGTCCCGTACTCGATTCCGTACTGGGTTCCGTACTTGGTTCCGTACTCGGTTCCGTACTCGGTTCCGTACTCGGTCCCGTTCTGGTCCAGTACTGGTCCCGTACTGGTCCCGTACTGGTCCCGTACTGGTCCCGTACTGGTCCCGTACTGGTCCCGTACTGGTCCCGTACTGGTCCCGTACTGGTCCCGTACTCTGTTCCGTACTCGGTTCCGTACTCAGTCCCGTACTGGTCCCGTACTGGTCGCGTACTCTGTTCCGTACTCGGTTCCGTACTCGGTCCCGTACTGGTCCCGTACTGGTCCCGTACTGGTCCCGTACTCTGTTCCGTACTCGGTTCCGTACTCGGTCCCGTACTGGTCCCGTACTGGTCCCGTACTGGTCCCGTACTGGTCCCGTACTGGTCCCGTACTGGTCCCGTACTGGTCCCGTACTCGGTCCCGTACTCGGTCCCGTACTGGTCCCGTATTGGTCCCGTACTTGTCCTGTACTGGTCCTGTACTCGGTCATGTACTGCTCCTGTACTGGTCCCGTACTGGTCCTATACTGGTCCCGTTCTGGTCCCGTACTGGTCCCGTACTCGGTCCCGTACTCGTACTCGGTCCCATACTCGATTCCGTACTGGGTTCCGTACTTGGTTCCGTACTCGGTTCCGTACTCGTTCTCGTACTGGTTCCGTACTGGTCCCGTTCTGGTCCCGTACTGGTCCCGTACTGGTCCCGTACTGGTCCCGTACTGGCCCCGTAATGGTCCCGTACTGGTCCCGTACTCGGTCCCGTACTCGATTCCGTACTGGGTCCCGTACTAGTCCCGTACGCGGTTCCGTACTCGGTCCCGTACTGGTCCCGTACTGGGCCCGTACTGGTCCCGTACTGGTCCCGTACTGGTCCCGTACTGGTCCCGTACTGGTCCCGTACTGGTCCCGTACTGGTCCCGTACTGGTCCCGTACTGGTCCCGTACTGGTCCCGTACTGGTCCCGTACTGGTCCCGTACTGGTCCAGTACTCAGTCCCGTACTGGTCCCGTACTGGTCGCGTACTCTGTTCCGTACTCGGTTCCGTACTCGGTCCCGTACTGGTCCCGTACTGGTCCCGTACTCTGTTCCGTACTCGGTTCCGTACTCGGTCCCGTACTGGTCCCGTACTGGTCCCGTACTGGTCCCGTACTCTGTTCCGTACTCGGTTCCGTACTCGGTCCCGTACTGGTCCCGTACTTGTCCTGTACTGGTCCTGACTCGGTCATGTACTGCT
>NW_001846745.1:0-1135 GCF_000001215.4 Drosophila melanogaster | reverse complement strand
TTATGCAAAAATTGCCAAACCTCTAACCAAATACTTAGGAGGAAATAATGGAAAAATTTCTAGGAGAATGTCTACAAAAATTAAAATACAGTTAGATGACCCAGCTGTTAAAGCTTTTAATTTAATTTAATAACACAAGTGGAATTAGTTCAACCTGATTATAACAAAAAATTCACTTCAACGACAGACGCATCAGATATAGCTATCGGAGCAGTTTTATCACAGGATAATAAACCAATTACTTTCATATCCAAAACATTAAATAAAACCGAACAACTTTATGCCACAAATAAAAAGGAATTGTTGGCAATAGTTTGGGCTCTTAAAAATCTCAGGAATTACTTATATGGCGTTTTTGGTATCAGACCACCAATCTTTATCATTCACAATCTCAGATAAAAACCCGAACGTGGAAATGAAAAGATGGTACTCTTTCATAGAAAGTTTCACCCCGAAAATAATATATAAACCCGGAACAACAAATGTCGTTGCCAACTCATTATCTCGAATAAAAATAAATATTATCACTAACAGCGATATAGAACAATCAAGCTCAGATCAAAATACACACCATTCTGCCGAAAGTAGTTTTGAAAATGTAATACCAGAAACCCGAAAAACGTTAAATCAGTTTCAACAACAACTGTTATTAACAAAGGGGAGGTATACAATACATGAGTCATTGAACGTTTTTGATAAGACACGACATATAATTGAATATGACACGCCAGAAAACTTAATAGATATACTAAGGGAGTGTCTAAAACCTAACATAACGGTAGGAATTCATTGCACTTTAGAAGATCTTTATCATATTCAATTACCATTAACAAATAATTTTACCAACAAATTTCTTTATACTAAAATATTTCTACAAGACGTGGAAAATAATGAAGATAAAGATTATAATAGAAAACACACATAGTCGAGCTCATAGAGGTTTAGATGAAAATTACAAACAAATCAATAGATTATATTATTGGCCAAATTTATTTATCAAATTAAAAGAATACGATAAAAAATTGTACAATTTGCAACGAAAATAAATACAACAGGCATCCTATTAAAATTCCTATTGGGGAAGCCACTATTCCAACTAAAGAAGGAGAAAATTTACACATCGACATTTATTACG
>NW_001845015.1:11495-14983 GCF_000001215.4 Drosophila melanogaster | reverse complement strand
TTACCGGCATTAAGACTCTCCCCGTCTGGAGGGACGGGCATACCTATATATAGGGGACGAGTTATTGCCCAATAATTTATTGTCCCACATCTTATATTTCAACAACATTTCTGGGTACACACAAGTGCCCAAAATGCTAACCAAAGTTCTGCATTCTTTCCGCTGTCACTTCTCCACCGCGTGGCCGCTGACGACCACTGCTTCGCTGCCGACGCCTGCTGCGACGCCCACACTTGATTGCTAGGGACTTAGGGAAATATTTTGTATCTTAGTTTCAGTTTCAAATGAACAATTACAATAAACAGTCGCTTGCTATCTACAAAATAAAAACCAATGTGTGGTCCGAGCCAAAATGGGAAACCCCAATAATCTAATAAGACCACCGGTTCTCAGTTCAAATAAAAGACCGGTACCCGTAGGAAGACCCGACCTGCCTGAACAGCAGCGCGTAATTGGCCAAACGGTAGCCCAAATTTTACCTGGACTGATAAAAGAAATGAACACACTTGACTTTATTGACGTGAGTGATCAGGTCGTCGAGCCTGAATACAGAAACGATTTAGGGGACTTTGACAGGGTACCTGATATCGTAAGATCGATAAGGGAATTCTCTGGGGACCCAGCAGAATTCGGCTCTTGAAAAAAAGAGCGCTGATAGAATCATGGAGACTTATACCCCATTCCGCTGGATTGGAATACCATGTCAAGATGTCTCACTCTGCAGTACGCAGACAAACGAGCCATAACTACATTAGAATACCAAATGTCAATTTTGGTCCAAGGTCGCAAACAGTTGGTGGAAGACCTCCTCCGAGACGTTTATAAAAATCTCTCGGCATCTCCTCGTCTCTTGGCTAGGAGCCAGTCGATCTCCCTTCAGCTTTACAATATTTCTTAAAACTTGAAAACCAAACATACAGCTCAAACCATGCGGCAAATAAGGGGCAACAGTCGAGCGTCAGGGTAAACGAAAAACCCATACCGGCACCCCACAATTTTCAGCCGTCGAATGCCTGTGGCCATCGACAGCCTCCACCGGTCCCTCCACGAAACCTCATAAGGAGACCACCACAACACTTAGGCCAACCATTCGCTGCGCCAAGACAACACATGCTCAATTTTGGTAATGCAATGCACAAGTCTGCATTTTTTAGATTAGAAGACTCCTTACTGCCATACTTCGAATGTAGAGTAAGGAGTGGAAAGGTTTTAAAAGTGCTGATCGACAAGTGCTCCAACAAAAAATATATTCAGCCCAAACTGGTGTCGAGTGCAATACCAAATAACAAGCCTTTCATAGCTGTCACTCCGGTTGGCGATATAAAAATAACACACTACAAGAGAGCATACCTTTTTGACTGGGAAATAAAATTTTTCCTATTAACATCTCTTACGACATTCGACGCAATTCTCGGCAAAGACACCCTTTAAGAAATGGGAGCACAGATAGATTTAGGACACTGGACAATTGGAAGAGGATTGCTATCAAGGAACGAAGGTTTGAGGCTGTTTATACAATCAGCCCCAGAATCACTTGGGACAAGAACAGTTCTCTTCACAGACCCAAGCCAAAAACTGACCTTCACAACTAATGTAAAGGGAGCAATTCGAACCACATCGGATAAACCTGCGTATTCGAAGTTTTATCAGTACCCCATGTCCCTAAAAGATGAGGTCAATAAACAAATAGCGGAGCTTTTGCGAGACGAAATAATTCGACCATCGTGGTCACCCTACAATTCACCAGTGTGGATTGTGCCAAAAAAAACTCGACTCCTCTGGTAAAAAGAAATACAGAGTCGTGATTGATTACCGAAAACTCAATATGGTACCAGTGGCAGATAGGTACCCTATCCCCGATATTAACGAGGTTTTTGCCCAACTTGGTGATAACAAAGTTTTCTCGGTGCTCGACCCTAAAAGTAGGTTTCACCACTAAAAGACTCCGATATCGAAAAGACCGCCTTCTCCATAAATCATGAAAAATACGAGTTCACTCGAATCCCATTCGGTCTGAAAAACGCACCATCAATATTCCAACGCGCACTCGACGATATCCTTCATGAGCATATTGGAAAAATATGTTTCATCTATATCGACGATATCATCATCTTTAGCAAAGATGATGAAACCCATTACAAAAGCCTGGACATAATTTTCAAGACCTTGCAACAAGCCAACATGAAATGTCAGTTGGACAAATGCGAGTTTATGAAGAGGAAGGTAAAATACCTGGGATATGTCGTGTCCAAGGGCATAGTAATCAATCCAATCAAAATACAGGCAATTTTAGACTTCCCAATTCCAAAAACACTCAAAGAACTGAGATAATTATCCTGATATTACAGGAGATTTATTCCCAACTAGGCTAAGTTGGCAAAACCACTTAGCTCGCTTTTGAGAGGGGAGGATGAACGAAATTCCCAAGACATTATCGTCAAAAAAATCCGTCTCCCTTAATAACGAAGCAATGGAAGCCTTCAAGAAATTGAAGGGCAGTTTTATTTCCCCAGACGTGATACTGCACTACCCAGATTTTAAAAAAGAATTTCACCTAACAACGGACGCTTCCAATTTCGCAGTGGGTGCTGTTCTGTCACAAGAAAACAGACCCGAAGAAAACAGACTCGAAGGCGGAGGAAAACTACGACACAAATGAGAAAGAAATGTTAGCCATTATCTGGGCTCTAAAAAAGCTCAAAATTTACCTTTACGGTACAGCAAAGATGAAAATCTTTACTGACCATCAGCCTCTGACCCATTCCCTCAGCAGCTGGAATGGAAATGCGAGGATCAAGTGCTCTCGTGAAAAATGATGTGTCCCTAGCGTAAGAGAAGTTAAATTTTTCCACTTTTATATTATCGGCTTTTGTTCATCAGACGATGTTTGATCAGGGAAAAGCCGAGAAACGAAAATTTGTTGCTTTAGTGCAGATTGTATTTCTGACGTGGCAATATTAAGGAATGCTGTGCGACATAGTGTAACGATAAGTGCTTCAGTCTGCCATCAATTCTCATGAGTCCGGAGTTGTCAATGATGGGTGCGAGGGATGTAATTGAGCTCGATGATTTTACTTGTCGACTGTTGAGCAAGGCATTTTAATCCTCGGTAAGGTGTGCCATCTGAATGGAGCGAATGATAAGCTTCATGCCTCCGGTGAGATGATTAACAGTCAGGCCAGGGTGCCTGATACGATAACAAAATTTGAAGATGTATCCAAAAACATGCTTCAATTTTTGCCAGGAGTTGACAAATTTACAAGTGGTTGGGATGCCGACGTCGGCAGGGGTCTTGAGAATGATGAGGGCCTTGGGTACCAGTGCGAGACGAGGAAACTGCAACTTTATCATCAGACAACTTTAGCCGATCAGAATTAAGCGCCGAAGTTAAACTTTCGTCCCAGTCAAGTTTTTCTCTCCAGATTTGCTGAAGCAGGATTTTGGCCTTCGTTATGACGGGGCAGATAAGACCAAGGTCGTAAAGCGAG
>NW_001845015.1:0-3944 GCF_000001215.4 Drosophila melanogaster | reverse complement strand
GTCGTGTCACACTCTAGGTGGGTGCCCTTTGGACAGAATAACCCGGGTTGATGATCTTGGTGTTCTTCTGGACCCTAAAATAAAATTTTCTCACCATATTTCGACTATTGACAATAAGGCCAGGGGTTTTCTTGGTTTTATAAAAAGGTGGTCTAAGGAATTTGATGATCCTTACTTGACTAAAACCTTATTTATTTCGATAGTCCGTCCGATTCTCGAGTACGGATCACCTGTTTGGAGTCCACAATACGCAGTCCACTCGGAGCGCATTGAATCGCTCCAAATAAAGTTCTGACTATAATAGACTTTATCTTATTATCAGTAATCTTAACTCTCTGCCGCTCTTAAAGCAATCGATTTTAACTTTTTTATTAAATAATTAGATCCACTAACAGTAATATTTGATATAGTTGGCCGTGGTTTGGTCTCCAAGCGGAGGCTGTGTTTACGTTAAGTTTGGGTTATTTATTTTAGCGGCTAGCTAAGCGCTGGCAAAGGCTATGACAAAAAGAAAACGACAAAGGAAATGCCGACGAAATTTAGAATTGAGATTTGTTTATAAACTGTGGAAGGGTGGTATGTTTATGGGTTGGATAACTCTCCCCCTTTTAAAATGACGCGTCCCGCTTCATTATTAATTTCGTTTAAACGCTCATTTAATTATGTTAAAAATTCTACCTCATTATTTGGTTTATCTAGTTCTGGCCGTTTTTTTGTTTGATTACAAATAAAAATACAAAAATATCTGAATTTTATTATTAATATAGTAATTAAATACAAAATAATAAAAATTAATAATATAAATGATATTGAAATTTTCCAATAGTAAATTTAAAATATATATGTTGTCAAGATTAAGTTCTGAATTTTAACGTTTTTAAAGCGGTTGGTAGTTATGTACTCAAGTATTTTGTTTTTTGAATTGGTGTATGAAATATTATTTATTGTAGTTGTACTGTTAAATGTTTTTAAATATGACCCGTTTAAATGAGAATCGTTCACAATGTTATTTCCATTTATTAGAATGGCACCTTCTTGAATGATATCTATGTTCATATTTTTTTCTGAATTTTAGTGCAAATTGATTTTTCTCCATTTAGTAAGCGGGTAAAACAAGTCTTATCTTTACTTATAATACAATAGTTTTTAAGGTTCGTTCTTATAATTAGACATTTCATAAAAGGTATTTTCGCATTTTGCGACCTCATTACTTATTAGTAATTTTCCATCATCATGTGAAATGGATTTGGCGTAGTAAATTTCGCATCTGTTTGTTATAACGGGGTATTTTATATAAATAATTAAGAGTTCTTTATGCAATACAATTTTGAATATGGAGATGTCCATTAAGTCTGCAATAATTACAGGCTGGTGTTCGTGATCTAATATTTCTTTAATGTCTTCATTATTTAAAATTTGTGTGTTGAATAAATCAATTTTGGCTAGTGTGATAGTATCAATAAGGTTTTGTAAGTCAAATGTTAATAAACGTAAACGATGTTTTCGTAACGGCAATTCTTGATCAACAAAAATGTTTTTAAAGTGATCGGAAAGTGATTTTATCTTCTTAAACAATTTGGAATTAATAATAAATTGTTGGTTATTGTTTTCAATTAAATCATTGATTTTATTCTGTATTTTAATGAAATCGTCGTGATCCGGAGTTCCAGCTAATCATTTCCAAATAGTGCCTAACTCATTTATTCCCCTTTTTGATCTAGTTGACAGAATTAATTCCAGTATCTGTATTTCGTAAGTAATTTCCCATTTTGTCCGAATAATTGTATCCTTTCTAACATATCCTGATTATAGATTGATTATTTCTTTATAAAAACTTAAGTTAGTTACCTGGAATAAGTCGGCATATGATTCATAGGTAAGGACATCCTTTTTGTCCTTGAACAGGAAGAATTCGTGATGGGAGTAATCAATTATTTCTGAAGTGGTTATCATTACGAATGGTATTAGAAGTAATAAGAAATGAATTTTCTGTAATTTAATAAAATAAAAAAAATATGGTATTTGTTAAAGCTTAATGTAGTCTTTGTGAATAGTTCTGTTTCTATTATTGATTATAACTTTGTTAGGTAAGTTTTTCTTAACAACCTGTTTTTTGTATCTAGTTTTTAGATTATTTCTTTCTCCGTGTTTCTTTTCATAAACAACTTGACCTACATGATATTCTTTTTCTTTGCGACCTTCATTATGTGTTACTAACATTTTTTCTTGTGTGTTCTTTAGAATTCTTGAAATATTTTCGTGATTAATTTTATTATAAAGAATATTAAAAGGTTTTTGGTTTGTTATTGAATGGATGCTCTAAGTGAATTCTTTTGCGGCTCTAATAATTATTTCAGAATAGTCAGTAAGATTAAATTCTTCCTTTATACAACGAGCTAATTCTGTTAATGTTGAATGTGCCCTTTCTACTTGTCCGTTCGAGGTACTGTGTCTGGGGTCTGCGAAATGTAGAGTTAAACCACATCTTTGTACAAAGGATTTAAATTGGACAGAGGTAAAGCTTGGTTCATTATCAGTCATAATTACTTTGGCGTGGGGAAATTGTTGGAGTAGTTCCATTACTTTATTCTCGATGTTTAGTTTGTTTTGTATTTCTTTTACAACCAGGAATTTTGAATACGCGTCAATACAAGTTAAGAAAATAAGACTTTGCGCGTAATAAATGTCGATGTGTAAATTTCTTCCTTCTTTAGTTGGAATAGGGGCTTCCCCAATAGGAATTTTAATAGGATGCCTGTTGTATTTATTTTCGTTGCAAATTGTACAATTTTTTATGTATTCTTTTAATTTGATAAATAAATTTGGCCAATAATATAATCTATTGATTTGTTTGTAATTTTCATCTAAACCTCTATGAGCTCGACTATGTGTCTCTTCTATTATAATAGCTTTATCTTCATTATTTTCCACGTCTTGTAGAAATATTTTAGTATAAAGAAATGGTAAAGTTATGGTTAATGGTAATTGAATATGATAAAGATGTTCTAAAGTGCAATGAATTCCTACCGTTATGTTTGGTTTTACATACTCCCTTAGTATTTCTATTAAGTTTTCTGGCGTGTCATATTCAATTATATGTCGTATCTTATTAAAAACGTTCAATGACTCATGTATTGTATACCTCCCCTTTGTTAATAACAGTTATTGTTGAAACTGATTTAACGGTTATTTTATTCTTGTATTACATTTTCAAAACTACTTTCGGCAGAATGCTGTGTATTTTGATCTGAGCTTGATTGTTCTATATCGCTGTTAGTGATATTATTTATTTTTATTCGAGATAATGCGTCGCCTACGACATTAAATGTTCCGAGTTTATATATTATTTTCGGGGTGAAACTTCCTATGAAAGAGTACCATCTTTTCATTTCCACGTTCGGGTTTTTATCTGAGATTGTGAATGATAAAGATTGGTGGTCTGTTTGTATTTCTATACCAACAACACCATATAAGTAATTCCTGAGATTTTTAAGAGCCCAAACTATTGCCAACAATTCCTTTTTATTTGTGGCATAAAGTTGTTCGGTTTTATTTAATGTTTTGGATATGAAAGTAATTGGTTTATTATCCTGTGATAAAACTGCTCCGATAGCTATATCTGATGCGTCTGTCGTTAAAGTGAATTTTTTTGTTATAATCAGGTTGAACTAATTCCACTTGTGCTATTAAATTATCTTTAAGTTCGTTAAAAGCTTTAACAGCTGGGTCATCTAACTGTATTTTAATTTTTGTAGACATTCTCCTAGAAATTTTTCCATTATTTCCTCCTAAGTATTTGGTTAGAGGTTTGGCAATTTTTGCATAATTTCGGACAAATTTACGGTAGTAGCCGGTGAGGCCTAGAAAACTTCGAAGCTCTCTAATGTTTTGTGGAATCGGATACTTCATAATTGTGGAAATTTTCTCAGGATCTGTTTTAATTA
>NW_001846249.1:0-1316 GCF_000001215.4 Drosophila melanogaster | reverse complement strand
CTTGCTTGCGGTCCGCAGGCGCGTCTGCACTCGTTGAGTGTTCGATCGCGACTCGCCTTTGGGGTTGATCCAGTTGATCCCACCAGGAGTGTTTGGCGTTGAAGTCACCGGCTGGTATAAAGCGAGGTCGAAAGGACTCGAGAAACTCTTGTAGATGAGTCTCGAAAATCGAGTGTCTGGGGGGAAGTAGACCGCTCCAACGGTGACGTCTCCATGTAGGCTGGAGATTCTGGCCAGGGCACACTGGGCCCATTCCTCCTGAAACGCAGGTAGCTCCGTGTACTGGATGCCACTCCTGATGAGCATGGCTGCTCCTCCGCGCGCTCTGCCAGATGGATGGTTGGCAGGGATAACATCGTAGCTGCTAATGCTTAAATGGGATCTGGGACAAAAGTGGGTTTCTGATACCAGTAGTACATCGATGGCATCTGTTGTTAGGAGGTGTTACACCTTGCTCTGCTCCTCAGCAGGCCGTTAGCATTCCAAAGAACTATTTTTAGGCTATTTGCATGCTTTTGCGTTGAGGATGGAAGCAACAAGATGCGTCATTTGCGAGAACATCTTCTCCATCATTCTTTCGACCATGCCTTCAAAGCGAGCAAACATTTGTTGGAAGCTGGGTGGTGCAGGGCTTGCTGATAGAGGTGGCCGGTCTGGATTTGGTGGCTTGCTCTGCCTTTGCCTTTGTATAAACAGGGCACCCTCTAAACGAGGCAGGGTGGTCGGCTTGGCAATGAAGCTGCCTTCATGAATGATGCCTTCTCATCCTCCTTCTTCGCGCATGTTCGTGATAGCCACCACATTTGGCTAGGTGTTTGGCTACTCTTGATACAATTCTTTAAAGTCTTTATATGATAGGTACAATATCATATGCGTCACTAAATTGATGACGAGCTGTTTGGCAACCATTTATTTTATATCGAATCATCAAGCAAAGGATAAGCTTCAGTGGATCGCAGTATGGCGGCTGCTCAACCACTTACAACACCTTGCCTGTTACAAAAGTCGTTTACAATTGATTCTAGGCTTTGTCATTGTATTAAAAAATGATTTTATATGTAACTAGCGCGTCATCATGTGATCGAAAATCCTCTCAATTTACTATGTTACAAATTACATTGGCATCACATCCATTGTCGTTTATAAAGTAAATTATAAACTTTAAATGGTTTAGAAGGCATACAATGCAAATTGCCCCTTATTTATCATTGCAGTCCAGCACGGAGACGACCTTAGAGGCGTTCAGGCATAATCCAACGGACGTAGCGTCATACCACTGTTCGCTCGAACAAGTATTGTGCCATGGTCCGACCTCG
>NW_001847286.1:0-1004 GCF_000001215.4 Drosophila melanogaster | reverse complement strand
CGAGTTGCTGACGTAGCTCAGTATATGACTCCTTGTCGGGCATCATAACTCGCACGTTGTTGTTTCTTTCAGTTTTATATGAGAAGTCTTTGCTGGGGCCCACTAGAGTCGTAATCATCTTCAACAATGCAGATATGTTGGTCACGTCCGGGATGAAGATTGGGGGTGGCTTGAAAGTTCTCGGTGTAGGCTTGGGTTTGTCCTGGGGTTTGGTGGCAGCAGGTCCAGGTTCTCCGTCTGGGAAGCCTTGTTCGTCGTCGTCATCATCATCCTCTTCGCTCGATAGAATGGCAGACTTACGCTTGATCTCTCCGGGCTCTGAATGCGAGGTGCTGGAGTCGCGTGCTCGGACTGGAATCCCTTGTTCTGAGAGCCTTATTGCAGGGCCTGTTGGTGCGGGGGCAGGCCTGCCAATCCATGATGAGGTAATTGTTCGTGGGGGGGGGGGGGTTAGCTGGGTACAGTTGGTCGTATTACCAACCACTGCACGTGGCCGGCTCGAGTGTATTGGTGCGTGCCCGTTAGGCACGCGGGCTAAGCCAGTGCGCGCGGCGAAGTCTCGCGGCGCAGTGAACGGTATGCGAATAACGGAGCTAAAGTAAGTCGAAAAATTTCTGGATGAGAATGACTTCTGCACGTTTCCATGATCTCGGGAAGTACCCTAGTGAGAAGCATCTGTTGTATATGTTGGCCAGCAACTGGGAACAGGGAGGTGGCAGCATTTTAAGGGATGTGGCGTCGATGCGATCCAGTCCTGGGGATTTGCTAGCCTTTAGTCAGGCGATCTCTTGCGCAACCTCTTCTGGGGTGACGGGTTTTATGGGCAGGCTAGAAGGACATGGCCTCTCTAGGAACCTGGTGGTTTCACCACCGCTCTTCGCCGGAGCATCTGTCAAATGGTGTGAATGCATTCTGGAGGTGTTCTGCAAACGCTTCAGCTCTTTCGGCTTCAGAGCGGCACCAAGAGCCGTCCGGGGCACACATAAACATCGACATTTTGAACG
>NW_001846846.1:0-1110 GCF_000001215.4 Drosophila melanogaster | reverse complement strand
TTGCCAGTACTGGACGAGGATGGACTGATCCCTGATCACCAGCTTGGCTTCAGGCGATCCCACGTAACACCCGAGCAATGCCACCGGATCGTAGCATGCATCCTAGATGCATTCGAGAACAAACGATACTGTTCGGCCGTATTCCTGGAAGTCAAGCAGGCGTTCGACAGAGTGTGGCATCCTGGACTCCTCTACAAACTCAAGTCCTACCTTCCCAGTTCCCATATGCCCTACTCAAATCGTATACTGAAGGAAGAGAGTTCCAAGTGCGATGCGGTTCCTTAACCAGCACGACAATGCCTATACGAGACGAAGTACCTCAAGGCAGCGTCCTTGGTCCCATCCTCTACACCCTGTTTACAGCATACCTCCCTATCATACCCTCCCGTTACCTCACAGCAGCCACGTATGCAGATGACACGGCGTTCCTTGCCACCGCAACAAACCCTCAACTAGCATCAGTCATCATCCAGAGGCAACTGGATGCATTGGATCCATGGCTGAAACCCTGGAACATCGTGATCAACGCTGATAATTCCTCCTACACCACCTCTGCGCAGAGGAGAATGCCCCCCGGTCTCACTCGACGGCGACACCATCCCCCCAGCACCGCCAAATACTTAGGGCTGACCCTGTACAGACGGATGACTTGGATTTTTTTTTTTTGTGTAGCCTTTTATTTATTATTTAAAATCTGTCCTAGTGGACAATAATTAATTTTTTTGGAGGGAAACATTAAAGTAAGGGGAGTACCGTCGAGTGTACTTGGGTAGGGGTTAAGTATGATTAAGTATGTTGAGTAAGGTCAAGCGGGTGCGTTCTCTGCAGGCGTCTTAGGGATTGGCTATGGTCTAAAAGGTTGACGGCCAGGTGGTTGTGGTGGTTCTCCAGTCTGCTAGCATATCTCACACTGTGACTGTAGATTTCGTCGTCTACCCATGGAACCCCGAGCTCCTCGTGGATGGCGGAATTTTCGTGGTAGGGATGGGCGTTGGAGACTATTCTCAAACATCTGTTTTGAAATCGCCAGATCTTCCTTCTATGTGATGTGCATGCAGTACCCCACAGCTGAATTCCGTACGTTCAGATTGGCTTGAGAATAGTCTTGTA
>NW_001845674.1:0-2217 GCF_000001215.4 Drosophila melanogaster | reverse complement strand
CATTTTGAACGCATATGGCAGTCCATGCTGTTATTTACTTTAATTAATTTTATAGTGCTGCTTGGACTACATATGGTTGAGGGTTGTAAGACTATGCTAATCAAGTTGCTTATAAATTTTTATAAGCATATGTTATATTATTGGATAAAAATAATGTTTTTTATTCATAATATTAAAAAAGAAATGAAAAACATTATCTTACATTTGAATGTGAAAAACGAAGAGAAATATTTTGTTTTTCAATCAAATAATACTGAGAAATGTCTAGCATAAAAAATTGAAATATTTTTGATCTAGAATTGTCTCTGTTGATGTGGGGGCCCCATCCCTACCTCCAGCACCCCCAAATAGTTAGGGCTGACCCTGGACAGAAGACTGACTTGGGGCCCCAACATCAACAAAAAGCGTATCCAGACCAACATACGCCTAAAGCAACTGCACTGGCTCATCGGAAAAAAGGTCCAAGCTGCGAACTAAAGATTCTCGTCTACAAGACTATTCTCAAGCCAATCTGGACGTACGGAATTCAACTGTGGGGTACTGCAAGCACATCACATAGAAGGAAGATCCAGCGATTTCAAAACAGATGTTTGAGAATAGTCTCCAACGCCCATCCCTACCACGAAAATTCCGCCATCCACGAGGAGCTCGGGGTTCCATGGGTTGACGACGAAATCTACAGTCACAGTGTGAGATATGCTAGCAGACTGGAGAACCACCACAAACACCTGGTCGTCAACCTTCTAGACCATATCTAATCCCTAAGACGCCTTCAGAGAACGCACCCGCTTGACCTTACTCAACATACTTAATCATACTTAACCCCTACCCAAGTACACTCGACGTACTCCCCTTACTTTAATGTTTCCCTCCAAAAAATTTAATTATTGTCCACTAGGACAGATTTTAAATAATAAATAAAAGGCTACACAAAAAAAAAAAAAAAAACCAAGTCATCCCTGTGTACAGGGTCAGCCCTAAGTATTTGGGGGTGCTGGAGGTACGGATGGTGTCGCCGTCGAGTGAGACCGTGGGGCATTCTCCTCTGCGCAGAGAGAAGGTGGTGTAGGAGGAATTATCAGCGTTGATCACGATGTTCCAGCGTTTCAGCCATGTATCCAATCAGTATACGATTTGAGTAGGGCATAGTGGGAACTGGGAAGGTGGGACTTGAGTTTGTAGAGGAGTCCAGGATGCCACACTCTGTCGAAGGCCTGCTTGACTTCCAGGAATACGGCCGAACAGTATCGTTTGTTCTCGAATGCATGTAGGATGCATGCTACGATCCGGTGGCCTTGCTCGGGTGTTACGTGGGATCGCCTGAAGCCAAGCTGGTGATCAGGGATCAGTCCAGCCTCGTCCAGTACTGGCAACACTCTGCGCAGAAATACTCTTTCTAGTATTTTGGAGAGGATTGCCAGCAGACTAATTGGTCTATATGAGGCAAGATTGGCTTCAGGTTTTACAGGTTTGAGGATGAGAATGACTTCTGCACGTTTCCATGATCTCGGGAAGTACCCTAGTGAGAAGCATCTCTTGTATATGTTGGCCAGCAACTGGGAACACGGAGGTGGCAGCATTTTAAGGGATGTTGCGTCGATGCGATCCAGTCCTGGGGATTTTCTAGCCTTTAGTCAGGCGATGTTTTGAGCAACCTCTTCTGGGGTGACGGGCTATATGGGCATGCTAGGAGGACATGGACTCTCTAGGAACCTGGTGCTTGCACCACGCTCTTCGCCGGTGCATCTGTCAAATGGTGTGAATGCATTCTGGAGGTGATCTGCAACGCTTCAGATCTTTCGGCTTTAGAGCGGCAACAAGAGCCGTCCGGGGGACACATGAACATCGACATTTTGAACGCATATCGCAGTCCATGCTGTTATTTACTTTAATTAATTTTATAGTGCTGCTTGGAGGGTTGTAAGACTATGCTAATCAAGTTGCTTATAAATTTTTATAAGCATATGTTATATTATTGGATAAAAATAATGTTTCTTATTCATAATATTAAAAAAGAAATGAAAAACATTATCTTACATTTGAATGTGAAAAACGAAGAGAAATATTTTGTTTTTCAATCAAATAATACTGAGAAATGTCTAGCATAAAAATTGAAATATTTTTGATCTAGAATTGTCTCTGTTGATGTGGGGCCCCATCCCTACCTACAGCACCGGCAAATAGTTAGGGCTGACCCTGGACAGAAGACTGACTTGG
>NW_001846205.1:0-1352 GCF_000001215.4 Drosophila melanogaster | reverse complement strand
GACCGGACATACGAACTCAATTGCGTCGCAGATTTGAAGCCGCATGTGACATTGAATTCCATTCTGCCACCTTGATCTGGAGGGGGATCTGGAGTGGTCAATCCGTTAAAAGATTGATAGCGAATGGTCTCCTCAGCAAATATGATAGTCATATCATTAGCGTCCATGTTATGAGAGGCAGTCTCGGTTGTTTTAAACAGTTCATGTACCTGAGCGGGTTTTCCCGAGATTGGATTGGATTGTTTGGTTCAAAACATTTTCTTGCTGACTTGGCATAACATCAATAAAGGCATAAACATCGCAAAATAATGGTTATAATTAAATGGCTATGAGGATGGTTTTAGTACGTAGGCGTTGCGGAACTTCGATTCATATAGAGCAATGAATCGTGCATGCTACGAAAACTGTCCACACACAGTGTTGGCAGACCTAGTATCTTTCGAAGATTTCCATACCTCCGCGATCAAAAAAAAAAAAAAGCAAAAAGCCTAGTCATCTAATTAGTGACGCGCATGAATGGATTAACGAGATTCCTACTGTCCCTATCTACTATCTAGCGAAACCACAGCCAAGGGAACGGGCTTGGAATAATTAGCGGGGAAAGATAATATTAGACCTCGGTTTGCTATCGTCAATGAAATACCACTACTCTTATTGTTTCCTTACTTAGTTGATTAAATGGAACGTGTATCGTTTCCTATCAATTATATGGATATATTTATTACATCTTATGGTATTGGGTTTTGATGCAAATCCCGAGCTCCTCGTGGATGGCGGAATATTCGTGGTAGGGATGGGCGTTGGAGACTATTCTCAAAAATCTGTTTTGGAATCGCTGGATCTTCCTTCTATGCGAAGTGCTTGCAGTGCCCCACAGCTGAATTCCGTACGTCCAGATTGGCTTGAGAATAGTCTTGTAGACGAGAATCTTTAGTTTCTCTCGCAGTTTGGACTTTTTACCGAAGAGCCAGTGGAGTTGCTTTAGGCGTATGTTGGCCTAGATACGCTTTCTGTTGATGTGGGGGCCCTAAGTCAGCCTTCTGTCCAAGGTCAAACCTAAGTATTTGGGGGCATTCTCATCTGCGCAGAGAGAAGGGTGTGGGAGGATTTATCAGCGTTGATCACGATGTTCCAGCGTTTCAGCCATGGATCCAATGCATCCAGTTTCCTCTGAATGATGGCTGATGCTCTTTGAGGGTTTGTTGCGGTGGCAAGGAACGCCGTGTCATCTGCATAGGTGGCTGATGTGAGGTAACGGGAGGGTATGATAGGGAGGTCTGCTGTAAACAGGGTGTAGAGGATGGGACCAAGGATGCTGCCTTGAGGTACTCCGGCTCGATAGGCCTTGTCGT
>NW_001844970.1:10918-12368 GCF_000001215.4 Drosophila melanogaster | reverse complement strand
ATCCGTTTTTCCAAATTTCGGGTCATCAAATAATCAGTTTTTTTTTTGCCACAACTTTATAAATATTTGTCTGAATACGGAATGTCATACTTCGCTGAGCTCGTAATTACATTTACAATTAAAATGTGTTCAAAAATGGAAATAATTTTTTTTTGCCATACTTTGCAAATTTTTATGGGGGGTCATTACAAAAAATACGAAATTTGACCCAAAAATTGATTTCCCTAAATCCTTCAAAAAGTGATAGTAATCGTTAGCGCTGGTAATAAGCTGTTAAAAACCGTTATTCTTACATCTATATGACCATTTTAACCGAGTAATGACGAAAATTCCGATTGTAAATATCAACTTTTTGGCAAAATCCATTTTTGCAAATTTCGGTCATTAAATAATCAGTTTTTTTTTTGCCACAACGTTATAAATATTTGTCTGAATACGGAATGTCATACCTGTTAGTGATTTACCGTACGATCAGGACAACCGTTATGTGCTTCTAGACCGACCGAGCAAATAAACACAGGAACGTAGTGGTGTAGTTGACGGTTTAATTGAAACTGAGTAATGGGAATTTCACAATGACTTCTTAAGCTATAATTGAGCGTTGCCAGATCAAAACATATAAAGCTTATTTAAATTATAACGTAATTTCAACAATACCTCGCTGAGCTCGTAATTACATTTACAATTAAAATGTGTTCAAAAATGGAAATTATGTTTTTTTGCCATACTTTTCCAATTTTTATGGGGGGTCATTACAAAAAATACGAAAATTTACCCAAAAATTGATTTCCCTAAATCCTTCAAAAAGTGATAGTAATCGTTAGCGCTGGCAAAAAGCTGTTAAAAAATATGAAAATTTACCCAAGAATTGATTTCCCTAAATCCTTTAAAAAGTGATAGTAATCGTTAGCGCTGTTAATAAGCTGTTCAAAACCGTTATTCTTATATCTATATGACCATTTCAGCCAAGTAATGACGAAAATTCCGTTTGTAAATATCAACTTTTAGGCAAAATCCGTTTTTCCAAATTTCGGTCATCAAATAATCAGTTTTTTTTGCCACAACTTTATAAATATTTGTCTGAATACGGAATGTCATACCTCGCTGAGCTCGTAATTACATTTACAATTAAAATGTGTTCAAAAATGGAAATTATTTTTTTTTGCCATACTTTGCAAATTTTTATGGGGGGTCATTACAAAAAATACGAAATTTGACCCAAAAATTGATTTCCCTAAATCCTTCAAAAAGTGATAGTAATCGTTAGCGCTGGTAATAAGCTGTTAAAAACCGTTATTCTTACATCTATATGACCATTTTAGCCGAGTAATGACGAAAATTCCGTTTGTAAATATCAACTTTTAGGCAAAATCCGTTTTTCCAAATTTCGGTCATCAAATAATCAATTTTTTTTTTTGCCACAGCTTTATAAATATTTGTCAGAATACGG
>NW_001844970.1:0-2463 GCF_000001215.4 Drosophila melanogaster | reverse complement strand
CATTTGTAAGGCCCTGAGAACTTGTACGCACGGTCTTCAAGCGAGTGGCATCTGTTAAGAACCCACTCGAGCCGCCTTACACGGGACCTCATCGGGTAATACGCCGGGTTGATGACAAGTTCTACATCATCAGCATTCATGGACAAGAGAAGGCCATATCAGTCGATCTCCTCAAGCCTGCCTTCTTAGCTGAAGCTGACGCTTGCGAAGACCACCACGAGGATCTACCGACTGACCAACAGATTTCGCAGCCACCTAAACCGCCGAGCCCTGCACCTGCAGCTCCAGAATTTATACCGTTACCTTCACCACCTGGCGAAGTCACTGGAGGGGGAGTAGATGTGGCGCCCAGACTGAAGCCCGGTCTGGCATCACGGCGAAAACAGGTACTAACGCCAAGACCTTTCCTGGAGGACGATATCTTCTGATATCGTCAGACTGGACACACTAAAACTTCAGCTCCGCGCGCAACAAGCTTACGGCATAAAACAACAAGATATTGTACTTAGTAATTAAATAAAGCGGTAACTACATAAGTTACTATATATATATATATGTGATGTAAAACGAAAATTAATTTAATCCAAGCAACTTAGCAAAATGTCTGTTGCTTTTGCTTACACAAGCCTTTCGTTAGTACATCTGCAACATTTTTATCAGTGGGTACATATTCAAGAATTATTTCATTACATTCTACTTTTTCACGAACAAAATGATACTTAATATCTATGTGCTTAGTGCGTTTATGGTGTACTGGATTCTTCGCAATATGATGAGAACTTATGTTGTCGCCACATATGGTTATTGGTCCATCTAATGACCATCCAATCTCTAAAAGCAAACGGCGAAGATTCACCGCTTCTTTTCCATGAAAACGCACTGCCTCCAAGGAAAAATGCATACCCACTGTATGATTTGCGATCTGACAGGTCGTTTGCCCAGTCTGCGTCGGCGAAGCCCATTACCTGTTCGCCGGACTTGCTGTATGTGATTTTGAGATCAACCGTGGCTGAAAGTTATCTCAAAACATGTTTCGCTGCAGTCTCGTCTTCACTGTGTGGATCAGTATTTCTTTGCGACAGTTTGCTCACTGTATGCAAAATGTCTGGTCGGCTCAAGACTGCTAAATACATAAGGGAACCGATTAATGATTGAAATTGTGTTATATTTACCTTGACACAATTCTCATTTCTACAACCCATCTTATAACCAGGGTCTAGCGGCGTAGCTGCGGGACGACAATTTTGCATGCCATATTTATCCAATAGGTTTATGATGAACTGCTTCTGGCATAGCGAAATCGACCCTCTTGTACTTTCTCGTTGGATTTCCATGCCAAGGAAATAATTTAGTTGGCCGCCATCATGTATGTCGAATTTATTTGCGATCTTCCTCTTAATCGCGCTGATCTCATTCTCGTCGTAGCTGATGATGATTAGATCGTCGACATATACTGCAATGTAGCTGTGTTGTTGCTGCTGCTGCTTTGCGTACAGGCACGCCTTAATTTTTGCTGCGCTTGAAACCAATGCTCTTTAAAACTTCGTCCAATGTGTCATTCCAGACACGCCCAGACTGTTTAAGTCCGTAGATCGCCTTTTGAAGCTTTAATACTTTGTTTGGATGCTTCTCATCAATGAAGATTTATGGTTGCCTCATATACACTTCTTCTTGAAGTCTGCCGTTTAAATATGCGTTTGATATGTCAACCTGGTGCATGCATAGCTGTTTTTCTGCTGCTTTAGCGAATAGCATTCTGATGGTTTCGTAGCGGAATTCTGGAGAAAACGTTTCCGAATAGTTGACGCCCATCTTTTGCCCACAACCTTGAGCAACAAGTCTTAAATTAAACTTTTTTATATTTCCCTCTTTATCCATTTTGACGCGAAAGACCCACTTGGATCCTATGGCCTTCTGTCCTGGAGGTAAATCACACAATGTCCATGTGTTATTTGAAATGAGAGCATCATATTCTTTCTGCATTGACGTCTTCCAGTCTTGGGCATGCTCGCCCCGTAAAGCGTCTCCAACGCACTGTGGCGTCTCAATGTCTTCAATGTAATTGAGGCTGTTGTATTGTTTTCTGGGTCTACCGGACTTACCACTGCGAATAATTTTTGGTCTGCCGGGTCCACGTCGAGGTGCGTTGCTTTCTTGCTCTTGTACGTCTGGTACGATCTCCTCCTCAGTGAGAATTTGCTTTTCATCTCTTGCGCTTACAAACTCCTCCTCCTCTTCACCGGAGTCATAGCTGTCGTAAGAATTACTGCTCTGCTCGACCACCATGGGCATAGCCTGCCGCTGCTGCTCTGGTACTTGGATGTTTGACTCAAGGTGAATGATGTTTGTAGCGAAGTCATTATTTTGTTCCGAAATAGTGCATTTTTTAGATTCAGTGTTATCAAACTCAACCTCTACAAATTTGACATCACGACGTGCAACAATGATACGTTTTTCCCGATC
>NW_001845890.1:0-1832 GCF_000001215.4 Drosophila melanogaster | reverse complement strand
ACCGAGTCGAGTCGGGACCGAGTACGAGTACGGGACCGAGTACGAGTACGGGACCGAGTACGAGTACGGGACCGAGTACGGGACCAGTACGGGACCAGTACGGGACCAGAACGGGACCAGTATAGGACCAGTACGGGACCAGTACAGGAGCAGTACATGACCGAGTACAGGACCAGTACAGGACAAGTATGGGACCAGTACGGGACCAGTACGGGACCGAGTACGGGACCGAGTACGGGACCAGTACGGGACCAGTACGGGACCAGTACGGGACCGAGTACGGGACCAGTACGGGACCAGTACGGGACCAGTACGGGCCCAGTACGGGACCAGTACGGAACCGAGTACGGAACCAAATACGGAACCCAGTACGGAATCGAGTACGGGACCGAGTACGAGTACGGGACCGAGTACGGGACCAGTACGGGACCAGTACGGGACCAGTGCGGGACCAGTACGTGACCAGCACAGGACCAGCACGGTACCAGTACGGGACCAGTACGGGACCAGTACGGGACCAGTACGGGACAGAGTACGGAACCGAGTACGGGACCATTACGGAACCAGTACGGGACCGAGTACGGAACCGAGTACGGAACCCAGTACGGAATCGAGTACGGGACCGAGTACGAGTACGGGACCAGTACGGGACCAGTACGGGACCAGTACGGGACCAGTACGGGACCAGTACGGGACCAGTACGGAACCAGTACGGGACCGAGTACGGAACCGAGTACGGAACCGAGTACGGAACAGAGTACGGGACCAGTACGGGACCAGTACGGGACTGAGTACGGGACCAGTACGGGACCAGTACGGGACCAGTACGGGACCAGTACGGGACCAGTACGGGACCAGTACGGGACCGAGTACAGGACCAGTACGGGACCGAGTACGGGACCAGTAAGGGACCAGTACGGGACCAGTACGGGACCAGTACGGAACAGAGTACGGGAAAAGTACGGGACCAGTACGGGACCAGTACGGGACCAGTACGGACCAGTACGGGACCGAGTACGGGACCAGTACGGGACCAGTACGGGACCAGTACGGGACCAGTACGGGACCACTACGGGACCAGTACGGGACCGAGTACGGGACCAGTACGGGACCAGTACGGGACCAGTACGGGACCAGTACGGGACCAGTACGGGACCAGTACGGGACCAGTACTGGACCAGAACGGGACCGAATACGGAACCGAGTACGGAACCGAGTACGGGACCAGTACGGGACCGAGGACGGAACCGAGTACGGGACCAGTACGGGACCAGTACGGGACCAGTACGGAACAGAGTACGGGACCAGTACGGGACCAGTACGGGACCAGTACGGGACCGAGTACGGGACCAGTACGGGACCAGTACGGGACCAGTACGGGCCCAGTACGGAACCGAGTACGGAACCAAGTACGGAACCCAGTACGGAATCGAGTACGGGACCGAGTACGAGTACGGGACCGAGTACGGGACCAGTACGGGACCAGTACGGGACCAGTACGGGACCAGTACGTGACCAGCACAGGACCAGCACGGTACCAGTACGGGACCAGTACGGGACCGAGTACGGAACCGAGTACGGGACCATTACGGAACCAGTACGGGACCGAGTACGGAACCGAGTACGGAACCCAGTACGGAATCGAGTACGGGACCGAGTACGAGTACGGAACCAGTACGGGACCAGTACGGGACCAGTACGGGACCAGTACGGGACCAGTACGGAACCAGTACGGGACCGAGTACGGAACCGAGTACGGAACCCAGTACGGAATCGAGTACGGGACCGAGTACGAGTACGGGACCAGTACGGGACCGAGTACGGAACCGAGT
>NW_001845758.1:0-2060 GCF_000001215.4 Drosophila melanogaster | reverse complement strand
ACCGAGTCGGAACCGAGTCGGAACAGAGTACGCGACCAGTACGGGACCAGTACGGGACCAGTACGGGACCAGTACGGGACCAGTACGGGACCAGTTCGGAACCGAGTACGGAACAGAGTACGGGACCAGTACGGGACCAGTACGGGACCGAGTACGGAACCGAGTACGGAACAGAGTACGGGACCAGTACGGGACCAGTACGGGACCGAGTACGGAACCGAGTACGGAACAGAGTACGCGACCAGTACGGGACCAGTACGGGACTGAGTACTGGACCAGTACGGGACCAGTACGGGACCAGTACGGGACCAGTACGGGACCAGTACGGGACCAGTACGGGACCAGTACGGGACCAGTACGGGACCAGTACGGGACCAGTACGGGACCAGTACGGGACCAGTACGGGACCAGTACGGGACCAGTACGGGACCAGTACGGGACCAGTACGGGACCAGTACGGGACCAGTACGGGACCAGTACTGGACCAGAACGGGACCGAGTACGGAACCGAGTACGGAACCGAGTACGGAACCAAGTACGGAACCCAGTACGGAATCGAGTACGGGACCGAGTACGAGTACGGGACCGGGTACGGGACCAGTACGGGACCAGTACGGGACCAGTACGGGACCAGTACGGGACCAGTACGGGACCAGTATGGGACCAGTACGGGACCAGTACGGGACCGAGTACGGAACCGAGTACGGGACCAGTACGGGACCGAGTACAGGACCAGTACGGGACCGAGTACGGGACCAGTAAGGGACCAGTACGGGCCCAGTACGGGACCAGTACGGGACCGAGTACGGAACCGCGTACGGGACTAGTACGGGACCCAGTACGGAATCGAGTACGGGACCGAGTACGGGACCAGTACGGGACCATTACGGGGCCAGTACGGGACCAGTACGGGACCAGTACGGGACCAGTACGGGACCAGAACGGGACCAGTACGGAACCAGTACGAGAACGAGTACGGAACCGAGTACGGAACCAAGTACGGAACCCAGTACGGAATCGAGTATGGGACCGAGTACGAGTACGGGACCGAGTACGGGACCAGTACGGGACCAGAACGGGACCAGTATAGGACCAGTACGGGACCAGTACAGGAGCAGTACATGACCGAGTACAGGAATCGAGTATGGGACCGAGTACGAGTACGGGACCGAGTACGGGACCAGTACGGGACCAGAACGGGACCAGTATAGGACCAGTACGGGACCAGTACAGGAGCAGTACATGACCGAGTACAGGACCAGTACAGGACAAGTACGGGACCAATACGGGACCAGTACGGGACCGAGTACGGGACCGAGTACGGGACCAGTACGGGACCAGTACGGGACCAGTACGGGACCAGTACGGGACCAGTACGGGACCAGAACGGGACCAGTACGGGACCAGTACGGGACCGAGTACGGAACCGAGTACGGAACAGAGTACGGGACCAGTACGGGACCAGTACGGGACCAGTACGGGACCGAGTACGGAACCGAGTACGGAACAGAGTACGCGACCAGTACGGGACCAGTACGGGACTGAGTACTGGACCAGTACGGGACCAGTACGGGACCAGTACGGGACCAGTACGAGACCAGTACGGGACTAGTACGGGACCAGTACGGGACCAGTACTGGACCAGAACGGGACCGAGTACGGGACCAGTACGGAATCGAGTACGGGCCCGAGTACGAGTACGGGACCGAGTACGGGACCAGTACGGGACCAGTACGGGACCAGAACGGGACCAGTATAGGACCAGTATGGGACCAGTACAGGAGCAGTACATGACCGAGTACAGGACCAGTACAGGACAAGTACGGGACCAGTACGGGGCCGAGTCCGGAACCGAGTACGGAACAGAGTACGCGACCAGTACGGGACCAGTACGGGACCAGTACGGGACCAGTACGGGACCGAGTACGGAACCGAGTACGGAACAGAGTACGGGACCAGTACGGGACCAGTACGGGACCAGTACGGGACCGAGTACGGACCCGAGTACGGAACAGAGTACGGGACCAGTACGGGACCAGTACGGGACCAGTACGGGACCG
>NW_001846549.1:0-1189 GCF_000001215.4 Drosophila melanogaster | reverse complement strand
GTACGGGACCAGTACGGGACCAGTACGGGACCAGTACGGACCCAGTACGGGCCCGAGTACGGAACCGAGTACGGAACCCAGTATGGAATCGAGTACGGGACCGAGTACGGAACCAGTACGGGACCGAGTACGGAACCGAGTACGGAACCGAGTACGGAACCGAGTACGGAACCGAGTACGGAACAGAGTACGGGACCAGTACGGGACCAGTACGGGACCAGTACGGGACCAGTACCGGACCGAGTACGGGACCAGTACGGGACCAGTACGGGACCAGTACGGGACCAGTACGGGACCAGTACGGGACCAGTACGGGACCAGTACGGGACCAGTACGAGACCGAGTACGGAACCAGTACGGGACCGAGTACGGAACCGAGTACGGAACCGAGTTCGGAACCAGTACGGGACCCAGTACGGGACCAGTACGGGACCGAGTACGGAACCGAGTACGGGACCAGTACGGGACCGAGTACGGAACCGAGTACGGGACCATTACGGAACCAGTACGGTACCGAGTACGGAACCGAGTACGGAACCCAGTACGGAATCGAGTACGGGACCGAGTACGAGTACGGGACCAGTACGGGACCAGTACGGGACCAGTACGGGACCAGTACGGGACCAGTACGGGACCAGTACGGGACCAGTACGGAACCGAGTACGGAACCCAGTACGGAATCGAGTACGGGACCGAGTACGAGTACGTGACCAGTACGGGACCGAGTACGGAACCGAGTACGGAAGCCAGTACGGAATCGAGTACGGGACCGAGTACGAGTACGGGACCAGTACGGGACCAGTACGGGACCAGTACGGGACCAGTACGGGACCAGTACGGGACAAGTACGGGACCAGTACGGGACCAGTACGGGACCAGTACGGGACCGAGTACGGAACCGAGTACGGAACAGAGTACGCGACCAGTACGGGACCAGTACGGGACCGAGTACTGGACCAGTACGGGACCGAGTACTGGACCAGTACGGGACCAGTACGGGACCAGTACGGGACCAGTACGGGACCAGTACTGGACCAGAACGGGACCGAGTACGGAACCGAGTACGGGACCAGTACGGAACCAGTACGGGACCGAGTACGGAACCGAGTACGGAACCAAGTACGGAACCCAGTACGGAATCGAGTACGGGACCGAGTACGAGTACGGGACCGGGTATGGGACCAGTATG
>NW_001844951.1:9114-13317 GCF_000001215.4 Drosophila melanogaster | reverse complement strand
TCAAAACTGTAATGTATGAAAACTTTGAAATATGACAGAAACCCACCTAAACAAGCCAAAAAACAGGAACCCCGGATGGTCCATTAAATATAGTACACACGGACTTGTATACTATTAACGGCCGATACGTGGTTACAATAGTAGATAAGTTCTCGAAATTTGCGCAGCCTATACGATCCCATCCAGGGATAGTATAAATATCACAAGGGCTATTTTGCAATTTATTCAAAGTTTTGGCATACCAAAAAAACTCATTTGCGACCAAGGTTCCGAATTTCAATCTAACCCTTTCAAAAGTTTTTGTTCACAATATAATATAGATTTACACATTACTTCGTTTCAGCAATCTACTCTGACCGAAATCTATAGAATCATTATAGATCGAAAGTTCAAAAAGGGCTCGAATGTAATCACGAAGAAATATTATCAGAAACATTAATCACTTATAATAACTCAGTCCATTCTGCTACTAAATTAACTCCATTCGAACTTTTCTCAGGAAGAACCCATCTTTTTAATAAAAGTATTACATTTGATAACTATCATGACTATTTGACTAAATTAAATACATTTTGTAAAGACCTTTACCCTAAAATTAAGGAACAAGTAGACCAAGCAAAAATAACTAAAATACAAAAACTTAAAGAGGATAGACACGAACCACTCCCGGTTACCCCAAATCAAACTATACACAGAAATGAAAATACAAGGAATCAATTAACGGCAAGATTCACTCAACAAATAGTTCAATAATAGGTCCAACGTTGCTGACTAAGAAAAAGCAAAAACTTCATAAATCAAAGATAAGAAGGAATATTAATAGAAAAGTCAATAAGGGTAGCAACATTACAGATCCAGATTCCACATCAACATCGAACACGACCTAAACGAAATAAGACTTTAAACTGACAAAAAAAATAAATAAAAACAAATAAACTTGAATTATTAAAAACAAAAAAAAAAAGAGACATTATAATACATTATAATTAAATAAACTCGTTAATATAAATAATATTAGTATAAATGTAACCTTAATAAATTTGGAAAAGTTTACGTTAAACACAAAAAAGGAGGAAACTATTAAGTTTAAAATTCAAATGTATCTAACAGCAAAAATAAAAATTTTTATAAAAATTAAAGATTCAAAAATATTACTATACTAAATACCGAAAAACTGTTCCGATTGTTAGAAGTAAGATAAAATTCAGGAATAATGAAATTCCCCTTTAAATACCAATATTCAAGCAAAAAGAAATTGTATTAATTAAAATTATTATTAATATTAAGATTATTTCATTATCTGTAAACAAACTACCAATGTAATTACTTATAAGTCTATCAACAAAGGTCTTCAGCTGAATTAGACGTTACCATAACAGCGACAACTTTGTCTTTCATCACGAACTCATCTCTACTCTGTGCATATCAACGACCGGGATCATAAGCACCGAAGAATATCAATAGTGATATACATAAAAATCTAAAAAAAGGCTTTCGTCTCTACTTTGTAAGCATCGACTAACGGGATAAAAAGCCCTAGCGTGTAACCATAGAAGCATACATAATCGTTTTTCAATAAAGCTTTATTTGAGTTGATCATCTACTTGAACAGTCGTTCGTTTAATTTATCCGCATAAATAAATTATCTATATAAGAAGGATTCATAAGTACATAGATAAGTGTATGGACGCACATCGTAGCCTCCCACCGTGTCGACCTAAGGCAATTCGGTAACTCGTACGTTCGCTTCTATTTTATGTTTCCATTCGATTCAAGCCCGACATTCCACGCAGCAGCCTTTGTCTTTATTTATTGTTTGTCTGTCTTTGGTCAACTGCCACCCAGACAGGCAGGTTTTGCATACCTAAGCGAGTTGGACTGCCCATGCAGCCCGGATTCTCACAGTATAGGAATAATAAATCATACTCCACAGACTCAGAGTCCGATATCTAAAATCAAGCCCCCCCTCTAAGACGTGTAAGCGGGAATCCCCCTGCAATGTTGATAGATCCAGAACAGCTCAAAGCTGTAATACAGGCAATTGTGGCCAATACTTCAGCGGAGGAGGCAGCCAAAAACAGCACGTGCCGTCAAGAACAATTGAGGATTTGAAACCGGCCTGTAAGGTCGTGAATTTTTTCCCAAAGGCCAAGGTGATTTACTGCGACAACGAGCCATCGTTAAAATCGCACACAATCACGGCCATGCTATCACGAATACGACGTAATACAAAAATCCACGGACGACACACAAGAACGGATTGCTGACAAAATTAAGAGTGCCCAAGGCGCGCTAAGGTCTAGAGAGAAGGTCGACAAAACAGAGTATTCGAAGTGGGCGAAAAAATTTTGGTCATAACTAATGGAAGGCTTGGCAATAAACTCACTCCCTTGTGTGAGGAAAAAGCCATACAAGCAGAACTGGGGACCACGGTCCTCATCGAAGGAAGGGTAGTCCACAAAGACAACTTAAAATGGCTCTCTCTTAAATTTAAGCTTTTTATTATTACAGTTTGGCAAACTTTTATTTAATAGACATTAAGTCCGTTTCAAAAGGCACTATGTTTTAGTTTTAGGATAAATTTAATTGATGTTGATCATTGGTGTCAGCGCGCATCACTAACTATTCACAAGCAAGGTATATCCCCATCATAGATGGAGAGATCCTGGTGTGGGAGGAGCTCGCGTACGTGACCCACTCCGCAAATCTTTCGGATACATGCCCGTAATAGAAGAAACAAGCAGAGATGTTTCCACAGTCTCACATAAGAAAGTTGCTAGAAGTGGACACCTCGCACCTTCGGGACACGGTGGATTCGTTAAGAACAATATTGTTAGTCCAAATATCCTAGATAATGCAGACTTAAAATCAGTTTGGCTGAAAGAACCCACAGATACCCCCATAGGGGATCTTATGTCCGCATCGTCTGTAAAAATACTACAATCCTGTAACATAATACACTTCATTATCAAATTCCCCAAAATAAAATTATCTTGTGTAGTAGGCTGCTCCTTCTAACCTCTTCCTTTACTCTTAGTCATACATTCCTAGCCATACATACCTAATTATACATAGCCAATCTAGTCATAAGCTTATACACTCATATACCCATCCTTAACATACCAATATTATCGAGAAACTTATCGACTAATCGACTCGCCACTCTGCAGAGAGCGCGGCAGTCAGTCGCTGTTGAACCAAGCTAAAGTACAGATCGAAATAAAAGAGACACTTGAAATAGTATTCGAATATCAACTTCTGTAAACGGCGGCTAAAATCTCAGAAGTGGGATTAATAATCCAAAATGGACGATAAAATCATCCTGAACGACTTTTCGCTGACAACCCTAAAAGATTGGCTACGTATTCTGGGCCAAAATACGGAGGGCACAAAAACCGAATTAATGGCGAGGCTGCAAGACATCCCAACGGCAGTTCGGGGCGATTGTCGACCGGAGCACCCCCAGAAAAACGCTCCACCAGGAAACGACATTTTTTCTTCACTGGATTTTCAGAATTGTGAAATTAACACCGATCACGTAAGTGTGAATGCGATGAACACATTTCAACGAGAGAGCGGAGAGCCAGCGTTTTCCAGTTGATGCTCTCGCTCTCGCCAAAGAGACGATAACCGATTACGATGGGAAAACTTGCGCGCGTACCTGGATAACAGTGGTCAAAAATATCGCACGCACTTTCAACATCGATGACAACCATTTACGCATCTTACTCATCACTAAACTTAAAGGAAACGCGCACGTCTGGTTACATGCGCACCCTGCTCGATTGATCGAACCAATTGACAATTTGCTTGATCAATTGTCATTGACTTTTGGCGAGCAATCATCCAAGGCTGAGATACGGCGAAAATTCGAGAGTCGCAAGTGGAAAACCGAGGAGAATTTCTGCAGTTATTACGACGAGAAGATGGCTCTCTCAAACGGGATAAACATCGACGACGACGAACTACTGGACCAGATGATAGAGGGCATACCGCTGCAAAATTTCCGTACCCAAGCACGGATTCAATGCTTCTCTACTCCATCGGAGATGCTACTGCGCATTTTCGAACATCCGTTTGCCAGCTCGGAGGGAGCCACCTGTACAGCCAACCGACTACAAAGATGCCATACGATGCGCAAACTGTAATTCAAGAGGACACAAAGCTGACATCTGCAAGAAGCCCAAACGTGAACCAGGTTCG
>NW_001844951.1:8207-9091 GCF_000001215.4 Drosophila melanogaster | reverse complement strand
TGGACACCTGGTGGCACAATGTCCCACAAGGAAGAGCGTTTCAACTAATAATTATATAAGATGGTTTAAAATTAATTTTTTTGAAAATGCTTATAAGCCTATAATTTAAATTTAGACCCGTACACCTTGGGAATGATTGCGTTGAGAAAACCCATGGAAATAAACAAAAGATCAATGTATACTGAAAATGATAATCCTGAGAAATCGTTAGAAAATGCAATTGTTAGTTCAAAATCGTTAGAAAATGAAATTGTTCACAATCGTTAGAAAATGAAATTGTTAGTCCAAAATCGTTAGAGAATGAAATTGTTAGTCCAAAATCGTTTAAAAATGCAATTATTAGTCCGAAGTCGTTAAAAATGCAACTATTAGTCCGAAATCGTTAGAAAATAAAATCGTTAATCAACAGCATAAAGAAACTTGTCCAATATCGTTAAGAGATGAAATAGTTAGTCAACAAAAGAATGTCAGTAAATCAAAATTATCAGAAGATGAAATTGTTAACACTTCAAAAGAAATCGTTAGTTTTAAATTGCCAAAAGATAAAAACGTTTACGAACAATTAAATCACAACTTTAATAAGGAAGTACTAAGAATATGTCTTGTAACTGAAAGTGAGTTAGAATACAAAATAGGAGAAAATGTTAGCAATAGGTTACAACTAGAATTCGATAGGTTGTTTAGAAATTTTTATATAAATGCAAAAAGGCCAAATGAACCGACAGTTAGAAGTGAAATACAATTGTGTTTGAAAAACCCGAAACCGTTTAGCTGTTCTCCTAGGAAAACTTAATAAAATGACAATGAAAGACAACTATCCTCTACCTCTTATAGATGACTTGTTAGATAGAATGAATGAGAAAACTGTTTTCACCAAACTCGAT
>NW_001844951.1:0-1407 GCF_000001215.4 Drosophila melanogaster | reverse complement strand
GCAACTGCGAATGCCGTGCTTGAACTCTAGGCGTTTCCTTCTGAAAGCCTCCAAGAGTTCCGCGTGGTGGCCTGCCGCCATACTCTCTGCGTCCTAATTTTGTATTTCCAGGGAAATGATCTGATAGGCCAGCAGGCCTCATCAATCTTCCTGGTGTCCCATGCTTTCCCGGCTGTTCTACTCTGCGTCTCCTGGGCATGCCCTCCGGGGAGAGAATGAAGGAGATCAGGGCGTGGTCGCTCAGCGTCATGACGTCATGGACCATCCAGTTGTTGTTGTCTACTAGCCCTCTGCTGACACATGTAACGTCAATAAAGGACGTACCCCTATCGTTGTTAAACGTCGGCTTCCGTCCGTCGTTCAGCAGTATAAGGTCCAGCATTCCCATGGCGTCAATCACAGCTCGGCCTCTGGTGTTGGATGTCCTGCTGCCCCATTCCACTGCCCAGGCATTAAAGTCGCCGGCAATGACCTTCGGGCTTCGCCCTCTCGCATGGTCCACGAGCGCCTCCAGAAACTCCACTACCAGAGACGTAGGGTTCACTTAGGAGGATGATGTCTACATTGCACTCAACCGCAGTCTGGGCCAGGTGGCTCTGAGCTGCTGCGCAATAATTGACATTGAGCTGTACTACGCTAATATGAGCGTGCATTAAGGTGGCTACCCGCAAAGCTACCCGTCGGGTGGTTTCTGTCCATCTCGCTGCTACAGATCAGGCATTTTGGTGCTGTTGCACCTCTTTGCCTTGTGCCCACGCTCACCGCATATAAGACAGCAGTCTGCCCTGTCAGTGTCCTTGCAGTTTGCTAATCGATGCCCATAGCCGAGACACCTGTAGCATCTCGTGGGTCGGACGTCCTGGGTGATACGACATCTTGACCATCCAACGATTATGGTGCCCTGTTTAAGGACTGGTATCGCAACGCTCGCGTTCAGCAGCACTGAGGCTATTTGCGCGCCATCCCGCATTCTGCGAAGGCCCCTGATATCTTCAGGATTTATCTGCAGGCCCTGGAATTGGGCGACCAAGCAGCTGTGGAGCTCCTCTGCTGTCGTAGCCTCGTCCAATCCGCTGCAAGATAGAGCTATTCTTTGCGCTCCTGTGCGCACAGAGGTCAAGTCATTGAGCGCCGCTTCCAGGTCGCTCTTAAACTTGGGAACGCTTTACGAGGCTTTCCCCTCTACCTCAAGAAACAGCTCACCTTTCTGCGTTCTCCGGACTTTTCGCACGTGACTGCCCAGTTCACTAAGGCTCGGGTCCGATCTTAGCTTCCGAAGCATTTCTGCATACGAAGCCTCTCCTGTCTTTTTTTTTGGCTGTTGCTATGTCGTAATGTATGTGTGTGTGTTTAAGTATATGTATTCAAGTGTTATACTATAGCACATATGCTACTTCCCCATCCTTA
>NW_001845144.1:0-4377 GCF_000001215.4 Drosophila melanogaster | reverse complement strand
TCTGAGATAATGTCATTGCTCAATGCGTAGTTTATTTCAGTTGTAAGTTGGTTTTCCAGTATTTACATTCTTTGTGAAGGAATATTCTTCCACTAATAGCTGTTGATTTTCCTAAAAAAATCATGACAACCGACATATTTTCAATAATATTTTTCTTCCTAATAAATATCACAAGATGGTGAAAACGAATGAATATAGAATTTCTGTGTTTGCTGAAATAGTCCATTGGCTGAAAGATACTTCGGACAATTATTGGTTTACCGTGAACTTCAAGATTGAAAAAGTTTAAGTTCAAGATTGAAAAGTTCATAATGTTTATTGATGACTCATTTATACTATACAAGTAAGTGCTGTGTACTATGTGGGTTCACAGGATGATATTGGACAATTTTCGGGTTAGTGAACTTTCTGATTTGTAAATGTCTCATATTCTTTATACTGTAACATAGCTCTTGGTGAGCTATGTTATTGTAATCTAACTTGAGTTGATGGTGACTTTTATCTGTCTGCATACGTGTTTGTCCCCTGCCTTCTTTAAAACGCTTAGTCGGCACTCTTTTCCGGAGGGAGTTGATAATACTTTCGGGTGTAGTTTTATCTGTCACGATTTAAGCCTATTCTGAATTCATTATACAAATCTATCATTCGATCTGTTTTGATCGAATTGCTGTTGTTTGGACGAAAATGGGTGCTTATAAGGGGTCTGGTTGTTTATATTTGGCCTGTAGATCTGCGTGGTACTTATGAATTCATTAAAGGGGGTAACGAATTTTTTATTGGGGTTAGTTAGAAATTGGTTTTGACAATTCAATAGAAATTTACACGACTAATAAAATTATGAAAAGATATCCACAAATTTTACAAAGATATGGGGGTGGCAGTATTGGGCGGTTTTAGGGCGTTAGTGTGCGTGGCAAAACTTTTTTTTGAAAATCAATAGAAATTTACAAGTCTAATACACATAAATTTACAATGCTTACGTCTCAAAAATACCTGCATACGGATGAGCAGATATTCAATTCGTCTGCTAAACGAACTGAGACTGCTAGGCTCTCCAGAGAACTACGGCACTTGGCGTATTTGTTGGAGAAGTTGGGATAGATTATCAACCGTTAAAATGTTTTAAGTTGTGTAACGGTTACTGTTATTGTTCACAAACTGCAACATTATGTCGAGTCGTATGTCTTATGTGAACTACACTGTGCACTTTGATATTTTATTGTATACCTTAGTCGCAGTCCCACTTTGCGAAGCGGGCCATTAAATTCGCGTGCACAATCTAAATCTGTTTGTTGGAGAAGTTGGGATAGATTATCAACCGTTAAAACGTTTTAAGTTGTGTAACGGTTACTGTTATTGTTCACAAACTGCAACATTATGTCGAGTCGTATGTCTTATGTGAACTACACTGTGCACTTTGATATTTTATTGTATACCTTAGTCGCAGTCTCACTTTGCGAAGCGGGCCATTAAATTCGCGTGCACAATCTAAAGGATAACTTTGTCAGGCAGGTTACCTTTTCACTTGATTGTCAAAGGACTATGGATTTACTGAAACGCTTTCCTTTTACTCAACGAGTATTTGTTTTTGAAGTAGTTTATTGGTTTTTCTGAAAAATTAATAAGGTTGCTATTGTCTCCTTTTGCACTATGTTGATGAGTAACTTTACCATAATGAATTTCTACAATATAAATTGTAATTTATCGGTAACTGAGTTCTCGATTTAAAATTGATATTTGTTTAATTTGGCTTTCCTAGAAGGTATGCACTTGATGGTCAATGAGAGAAGCAAAAAGACAAGCTGTAATGAATTCAAGTGTTCAGTGAGGGATGTGGGATATATCATCCAAATACACTAAACAGCGTTTCTTAAGCAAAGGTCGAAGGATATTATTCATGCACCTTTAAAAGTTAGCGGGTGCATTCCTAAGCCGAAATGGCATTCGAATGTATTCATAATGTCCGCCTTTAGTGGAGAATGGAAATATAGACTCTCCCAGCTCTACTGAGCTCGGTTGTTACTGCTGCGCCAAAGTTGTTGACCGCTTGCCATTCCCCCTCCCCCTGCAGCATGAATGGGACTAGATTATCCGCATTCAGTCTGCTGCCACGTACGGTTTCTAGGGATCACCTTTCTCTCTCGTAATTTTTTTCGCACGAGGAGAGGAAGTGCTCTGGTGTTTCGCTCCGTCCACTTCCCCACCATCCGCCTCCTCGTATCGAAAGCGCTTCAAATAGCTGCAAAAGCAGCCGTGACCAATGATCAGCTGCGTTGGATGGAACGTTATATCGCTTGCTTCCGTTCGTTGAACCCTGTTCTGAAGGTGCAGCAGATAAGTAGGGCAGACAGTCTATGGGCTTTGGGCGTAGCTGTCTATTTCAAGCGCTTTTGCACACACCGGGACGGGATATAGCATAGGCGCGCCGGTGACGCTCGTCAGCAGCCGTCTGCTCGCCTGTTTTGGTTGATAATGCCAGATGTATTCCTGCTGTTTTCAAGCTAGCGTAGGCTATGTGTTCTCGGAACGAAAGCCTGGTGTCTATCATGATTCCCAGGCACTTAATTGCCCGAGAGGAGGCCACCAAGGTACTGCCAATTTCGACAGTGGCCGTCTTTACTACCTACCATGGAGCTGATCCTGTTCAATAGCCCTGATGTTTTTTTCACGTTTCCTCATCCTTACCGGAATGCTTGACAACAAAGAGCAAGGCCACAACGTCAGCGAAGCCTTCCTCGCTCCTCACAACTAGCGGTCGGCTTCTCATACATGGCGTTCCACAGAAGCGGCACAAGAACCGAACCTTGCGGGTCTCCACCGGTGACCTGGTGCCTGAAGACTCCTTCCGAAGACTCGCAGAGAAGGACCGGTTCCGTAAAGATTCTGCGAACAATCCTGACTATGTAGGCTGGTACCCCGAAGCCAAATGTTTCTAGGCTCCGTTCCCACCTGGCTGTGTTAAAGGCTTTCCCGATGTCTTGTGTGACCATGATGTAGTACTCTTGGCTACCCCCCTTCCATCTGGTGCCCTCGATTGCCTCGGCCCCTCCTTCGACCACTCTGTTTACTGCTTCCACGGTAGACCGCGCTTTCCTGAAGCCAAACTAGGACCGTGTGAGGTCACCCGCGTCAGCGATAGCCCTCTTTACCCGAATGCAAACCAGGTTTTCCAAGTGCTTGCCAGTTCCATTGATGAGGCATACGATGCCGTGCGTGTGTGTGTGTTTGCGTATACTAGCAAGTGCACGTATACAACCGCCTGCCTGGAGGGCATCGTTCTCAAAAATTCCTGCGAAAGGTATTGTGCTTGAAATTCGTTGTTGACGGCTTCTCTCAACGTTGACCACGTGTTGGGTATAGGCTGAGCAGGTATTCGATTCGTCTGATAAACGAACTCAGGCTGCTTTGGCTCTCCAGAGAACTACGGCACTTGACGTATTTGTTGGAGAAGTTGGTATAGTCTCATTTTGCGAAGCGGATCATTAAATTCGCGTGCACAATCTAAAGGATAACTTTGTCAGGCAGATTAATTTTTCACTTGATTGTCAAAGGACTATGGATTTACTACGACTTTTCTTTTTGGTATCTTACCGGCTACGCCAAAGGAATATTTAGGTATTTAATATCATAAAAATAATATATAATTTTACTTATATATTTATAATAAGATGTTAATTATACTAAAGTTATTCCATGGTAATCGATTTTCGGAAATTAAACGAGAAGACTGTCTCTGATAGATACCCTATCCCAAACATTGCAGATATACTAGACAGCATAGGAAAGACCATGTATTTCACAACAATCGACTTAGCAAGTGGCTTTCACCAAATTCGGTATTCACCGTCGAAAATGGGCATTATGAGTTCACGAGAATGCCCTTCGGTCTCAAGAGCGCCCCTGCCACGTTCCAACGCGTTATGGACAATGTTTTGGGTGACCTAGTCGGTAACGTCTGTCTCGATGACATAATAGTATTCTCCCCCTCACTCCAAAAATATATAGCAGATATTAAATCTGTTTTCACAAAACTCCAAAACGCAAACCTAAAAATCCAACCAAGCAAGTGTAGCTTCTTAAGGAAAGAAATCGACTTCCTTCGTAACCCAGGAAGGAGTCAAACCAAACCCACTTAAGATTCAAACCATCAAGGACTTCCTTGGCCCAAAGACAACCAGGGAAATTAAATCATTTTTAGGACTATTAGGGTATTACAGGAAATTCATAAAGGACTTTGCGAAAATAACTAAACCCATAACGAGACAGTTAAAAGGGAAGAAATCTATAATAATAGACGATGAATTTAGACAAGCATTCGAAACGTCAAAAGATCTCCTTTGTAATGATCCTATACTCATATACCCTGATTTCAATAAA
>NW_001846855.2:0-544 GCF_000001215.4 Drosophila melanogaster | reverse complement strand
GCTGTGAGTAGGTCGTGGTGCTGGTGTTGCAGTTGAAATAACTTAAAATATAAATCATAAAACTCAAACATAAACTTGACTATTTATTTATTTATTAAGAAAGGAAATATAAATTATAAATTACAACATTAAGAAAGGAAATATAAATTATAAATTACAACACTAAATTACTAAATTACTAAATTACTAAATTACTAAATTACTAAATTACTAAATTACTAAATTACTAAATTACTAAATTACTAAATTACTAAATTACTAAATTACTAAATTACTAAATTACTAAATTACTAAATTACTAAATTACTAAATTACTAAATTACTAAATTACTAAATTACTAAATTACTAAATTACTAAATTACTAAATTACTAAATTACTAAATTACTAAATTACTAAATTACTAAATTACTAAATTACTAAATTACTAAATTACTAAATTACTAAATTACTAAATTACTAAATTACTAAATTACTAAATTACTAAATTACTAAATTACTAAATTACTAAATTACTAAATTACTAAATTACCTTTCCAGCACAC
>NW_001846758.1:0-1132 GCF_000001215.4 Drosophila melanogaster | reverse complement strand
GCCATTCCCCCTTCCAATATATTATCAAAAAATACTTTGATGAGCAAAAGGTATTTAAACCCGAAATGGTTATTGCTGAAGGCACTTTATATAATTCGGGATCTGACAATCCTGAGCACGCCGACGTTGAATTCTCCGTCATTAATAAAACTAATAGTTCGGGATCTGAAAATCCTGAACACGCCAGCGTAGATTTATCCGCTAATAAAAAATATATCAATTTGGGATCGAAAAATCCTGAACAAGCCGACGATGTTAATTCCGTCATTTTTAAATCGCATCGAATAGGATCCACAAATCCTGAGCTAGCCGTCGGTGAGTTTTCCGACAAAGAAAAAATCATAACCTAAATATAACTTCAAATCAAATAAAAAACTTTGAAAATAAAGTTATGAATAAAATTGAAAAGTGGCATTCTAAAATAAATATGCAAATTCCTTTTCGTACCGATATTCGAGGAGAAGTAAATACGGACAAGGACAGGGCAATTTATAGCAAACAATATCCTTTAGCTATGTCGGTCTCAGATTTCGTTAATAATTTTTTTTTTTTTTGTGTAGCCTTTTATTTATTATATAAAATCTGTCCTAGTGGACAATAATTAAATTTTTTGGAGGGAAACAACGTAAGGGGAGTACAACGAGTGTACTTGGGTAGGGGTTAAGTATGATTAAGTATGTTGAGTAAGGTCAAGCAGGTGCGTTCTCTGCAGGCGTCTTAGGGATTGGCTATTGTCTAGAAGGTTGACGGCCAGGTGGTTGTGGTGGTTCTCCAGTCTGCTAGCATATCTCACACTGTGTCTGTAGACCTCGTCGTCTACCCATGGAATCCCGAGCTCCTCGTGGATGGCGGAATTTTCGTGGTAGGGATGGGCGTTGGAGACTATTCTCAAACATCTGTTTTGGAATCGCTGGATCTTCCTTCTATGTGATGTGCTTGCAGTGCCCCACAGCTGAATTCCGTACGTCCAGATTGGCTTGAGAATAGAATGCTAAAAGAACAAATTATAAGTGTAGTATATACGAACATAATAACAATAATAATAACAATAATAATAATAATATTAATAATAATTATAATATGAATCATAATAATAAGTCAACTAATAAGTAAACTTAGGACCACCCTAATT
>NW_001846294.1:0-1289 GCF_000001215.4 Drosophila melanogaster | reverse complement strand
AGACAATGTTCCGATATTCACTAAATCATACCGTTACCCATATGTACACAAAGAAGAAGTTCGTAAACAAATATCAGAAATGCTTCGACAAAATATTATTAAAAACAGTCACTCTCCTTGGAGTGCACCCGTATGGATCGTACCCAAAAAAGCCGACACTACAGGCAAAGAAAAATGGCGGTTGGTAATAGATTTTCGAAAATTAAACGAAAAAACCATCTCCGACCGTTATCCGATACCTAACATAGCAGACATACTGGACCGAATAGGTAGAACAAAATACTTCACAACAATAGACTTGGCAAGTGGATTCCATCAAATTGAGATGAATCCACAAGACGCGAACAAAACAGCTTTCACAGTCGAAAATGGGCATTACGAATTCACAAGAATGCCCTTCGGTCTGAAGAACGCACCAGCCACTTTTCAACGTGTGATGGACAACGTTCTAGGAGACCTTATAGGTAATGTTTGTCTGGTTTACCTAGACGACATTATTATATTCTCACCCTCACTGCAGAAACACATTAGCGACATTAAACTTGTTTTCTCTAAGCTACTGAATGCGAATCTAAAAATCCAACCTGCTAAGTGTAACTTCTTAAGGAAAGAAATTTTTTTTTTTTTTTTTTTTTTTTTTTTTTTAATTTATTTATTAAGGCATACGGGGAAGTCTTGAAGCCCCTTTGTGTCCTTCTTATCTATTAATTCAGCCCATTTGGGCTCGCCGGCTAACTATAGTTAGCTTTTTCAAATTTACAGTAATTTAACTACAATTACATAACAATCACATATAACAAATAGGATTTAAGATAAGCGTCAGCTTCTGCGGACCCTTGTCAAAGGAGATCGGGTAATGAGATCCCTCGGCTGCCTTCTATTGAGCCTCCTTGGTGGGCGAGATCTGTTTAAAGCGCTGGCCAGCCGATTTCTGTGGCGCTCCAGCCTGTCATGGTATCTGCTCGAGTGCTTGTTTATTTCGTCAAATACCGTTGCGAGTTTCAGGTCTCTGTGCAGGGTGGTGTTTCGAACAAACCACTCGCAGCCGGTGATGAGTCTTGCTACCTTATTTTGAATAGCCTGGATCCTTTTGATGTGGCTGTCGCAGGCTAAGCCCCAGATTTGGCACCCATACTTCCAGTTTGGTGCTAGGATCTGTTTGTAAATTGTCAGCTTGTTGGATAGCGACAATTTACTGCGCGAAGAAAGTAGCCAGTAGTGCTTCGCCACCTTAGCACGTAAGGCGCGTTCTGATGTCGGTCACATGCTTGGAAAATGTGAGTCTGCGA
>NW_001846657.1:0-1157 GCF_000001215.4 Drosophila melanogaster | reverse complement strand
TCCCTAAATCCTTCAATAAGTGATAGTAATCGTTAGCGCTGGTAATAAGCTGTTAAAAACCGTTATTCTTACATCTATATGACCATTTTATCCGAGTAATGACGAAAATTCCGTTTGTAAATATCAACTTTTTGGCAAAATCCGTTTTTCCAAATTTCGGTCATCAAATAATCAGTTTTTTTTGCCACAACTTTATAAATATTTGTCTGAATACGGAATGTCATACCTCGCTGAGCTCGTAATTACATTTACAATTAAAATGTGTTCAAAAATGGAAATTATGTTTTTTTGCCATACTTTTCAAATTTTTATGGGGGGTCATTACAAAAAATACGAAAATTTACCCAAAAATTGATTTCCCTAAATCCTTCAAAAAGTGATAGTAATCGTTAGCGCTGGTAATAAGCAGTTCAAACCCGTTATTCTTACATCTATATGACCATTTTAGCCAAGTAATGACGAAAATTCCGTTTGTAAATATCAACTTTTTGGCAAAATCCGTTTTTCCTAATTCGGTCATTAAATAATAAGTTTTTTTGCCACAACTTTATTGTTGAAATTACGTTATAATTTAAATAAGCTTTATATGTTTTGATCTGGCAACGCTCAATTATAGCTTAAGAAGTCATTGTGAAATTCCTATTACTTAGTTTCAATTAAACCGTCAACTACACCACTACGTTCTTGTGTTTATTTGCTCGGTCGGTCTAGAAGCACATAACGGTTGTCCTGATCGTACGGTAAATCACTAACAGTTGGCTATGGGCCTTCAGCAAGCTAAGTTTTCGGTTTGAATAATTCAAAGTAATTAAATGGACTAACACGCGTCCGGTTGAAACTCGAAATAAATAAAAACTAATTTGCGGAATTCGACAAAGTGAGTGTGTCAATTCAAATAGAAAAATTAGGCGACGACAATTACGACGTATGGAGCATTTTAATTCGTAGTGTGCTTATAACAGCAGATCTATGGAAAGTCGTTTGTGGTCAATATGTAAAGCCAGAAGATGGCTCTGAAGATTCCGAAAGATGGAATATGCTCGATCAAAAGGCCCTGGCAAGTTTGTTTTTAAATTTAAAAGAAACGCAGTTAATGCATATAAAGGCATGCACAACATCAGCAGACGCATGGAAAAAATTGTGTGATGTACATTTGC
>NW_001845395.1:0-2884 GCF_000001215.4 Drosophila melanogaster | reverse complement strand
AGTGTCCTAATCGGCGCTGGGTCAGCTTAGATGGCCCGTCTTTAGCAATGCGGCGATGTGTGTGGATTGCAGCGGTGATAAGGATCTTAAAAAGACTGTGCGGCAAGAAGATTCAGGTAAGTGACGTTGTGCATATATTGCTGCAGCGAGTCGCCTTATATTCATCATGCTTTCGCCGCACCAATCCTTTTCATATCCATCTACCGATTCTTCTTTTATGTCCAGGTGGTGATTTTATTCGCATCACTTCGTCATGATCAGCTGGAATGCGTTGTCGTTGGTTGTTTTTATCCGGATGCGTTGAGGTGTGGTTATTATTTGTGTTTTTGTATCATCCATCTAATTGGTTTGTTTTTCCACAGAAAGATGCTGACTATGGAGAAGGAGATGTGTATCGCTATTGTAGGAAGAGAAGCAGGTCGGCGTGCGTCTTTCCGTCGGTCATAGTTTGTAGTTTGTATTTTGATTAGTTATTTATAATCAATAGCTAACAATTATGACAATCAATTATATTAATAATTATAATTGTTATATTATAATCACCAATTATACAATCAATGATTATTGTAAATACATGTACTTTTGGTTTTATTTGCTTTTATTTAGTTTTCAAGACTTTTTTGTTAGGTCGTCTTCGGGTTCATAGTCTGGGATTACTATTTTGATTACAGTGGCGGGTTGTCCGAGCATTAATTCAAGGATTTCCTCTCTGGCCCTTAGTCCTTTTCTGTATAATTTGCTGTATTTGTTTATTTGAAGTTCACACCATCTATCTGGCGGTCCCTTCTCTAAGGCTTTTCTCCTTTCGGATTTTTCTTTTTCCTTTCTCTTTTCCTCAGCTATGGATTGTCTTATTTCCAATTCTTGGTCAGCGATCCGGAGGAGGGTTGGAAGGGTCTGTCTGAATTTGGTTCTCATTTTGGCGACTATTTCAGCTTCTTCCTTTTTTGTATAATTATGTATGGAGCTGTAGATGGGTTCTGCGGGTGGTTTAGGTCGGTGTTGTTGAAGGGGCAGTAGATATTTTGATAATTGCTTGACGTATCTGTTTTTGCTTAGTTCCAGTCTGTTCGGCTTGTAGGCGTTGATAAGGAGGTCATATATTAAAGGGTTTTCATGGTCAGTGAGGGAGTTGGCGTAGCGTTGGCTTGCTTTGTCAAAAATTTCATCGAATGATTTAATGTTATATTTTGTCCTTATGTCTGCTTGTCTCGTGTATCTGCTGGCGTTTATGATTCGTCTGATATATTTGTTTTCCATTGTTTGAATTTTCTTTGCTTGGGTGTCAGATACCAGCGAGCCCCAGATTGCTATGGCGTAATGCCAGATGGGGGAGACAATTTGCTTCCAGAGGAGAATTTTTGCATTTTTGGGTAGGTGGCTGTTTTTTCCTATTAGCCATTCCAGTTTTTTATATGCGGCTATAGTCTTTCCCTTTAGCAGCGTCATGTGTGCACAAAAGGTCAGTCTTCTGTCTAGCATAAGTCCGAGATAGCGTTGTTTGTTTAGTTTGGCAGCTCTTTGTCCGTTGATTAGTGGGGGAGTGTATATATTAGTTTGTTCTTTTTTTAGGGAGAAAAGAATGTGTCCGGTTTTTTTTGCATTAATTGCTATGTCCCATTTTTTTGACCACCTACAGAAGACGTTAAGGTAGTTTTGATTTAGGTTGATCGCAAGCTTGGTATATTTGGACCGGCTAAGAATTATGGTATCATCTGCATATGTAGCTAAGATAATATTAGTTGGGTGGTAATCAGGGAAGGATATGTTACGCATATAGTCTTTTACGATGGGATAGGGCATGTCGGATGAGTATATTGAGTAGAGGACCGGTCCCAGTATGCTGCCCTGGGGCACTCCTGCTCTAATATTACCTATCCTAGACGTTGTTTCACCGTCGATCCTTACTGAGAAGGTTCTATTAGATAAATAGTTTTCAAGTAGGTCGAATAGGTATCTGGGGATGAGTCTGGATAGTTTATATAGCAAGCCGTTGTGCCATACTCGGTCAAAGGCTTCCGTAAAGTCAAGGAATGTGGCAGAACAGACATCTTTTTCATCAAAAGCTTTTAGAATAAATTGGGTCACCCTGGCCAGCTGATGTTCCGCTCCATGGTCCTTTCTGAAACCAAATTGATGGGAAGGGATTGCTTTGGCAAAAGAGTCAATGTCATACAGTCGTTTCAGTAGTATTCTTTCGAGTAGTTTGGAAAGACCAGAGAGTAAGCTGATTGGGCGGTATGAATTTAGAGCAAATGGTGATTTCCCTGGTTTGGGAATCATTTTTTTTTTCATTTGCTGGTGGAGGTACGGAGACAGAATGAGTTCTGTTCCGCATCCACAATTTATTTTGCCTTTGATTACATAGTATGCAATATGTAGGTACAATAATTTGAATTTTTGAGAGTACATTGCGTGGGGTGAGTTTGGGGATTGGACATAGATTTAGTATTAATATTAAAAGTAAGTATTTTTGTAAACATTGGGTTTTCGACAGTAACATGGACTGGTAACATTATCACATTGTATGTTGTGTTTACATTTTATAAATAAAATTATTTTACCAAAGACATTGATATTTAAGACTAACATTGCTTGATTGATTCTTTTTAGGTACCCCCGCCAGAAGGACGGAAGCACCGAGTCGCTGGGAACCTCAGGAGTAGTCACAGGTATGTGTTTGTTGTATGATGGCTGTGGTCTGTTGCGGCCGCTGGAAGCGCGCCACTTGCAACTAGTATGTCCGGCTGGCGTTGCAGATAATTTGTTCTCGGTTGCAGCATCCCGCGCCGCTGTCATTTGGTGGAATTTCGTTGTGTCGTCAGTGTGAGGGTCCAGCGCAGCAGTCATTGCATTTTTATAGACAGCGGCAATATGTAGGAGG
>NW_001845620.1:0-2352 GCF_000001215.4 Drosophila melanogaster | reverse complement strand
CGGTTTGTCTAAGTGCATGCGTGAGTACAGTCTGACTGATGTACAATTTCAGCCGAGTCTAATGCTTGTTTCTTTTATTTAAGGGCGACTTGCTGGGCCTTCTTACCTCTCTCAATCGGGTGGAGCTCATCCGCCGGAGCAGCCAGGACACCTAACATTATGCAATAGCACGACTTTGGGCAGTTGTACGCTTCCGTAGGCTGCAGGCGCACCGATCTTTGAGAGCGTTTGTGATGACGGTCCAGGCTGGGAAAAAGCCGCAATGTTCAGCAAGTCCGAGATCGCTGCTGCCGCTGTTGTTGTTACTGCTGCTGGCGAGTTGTCGTCGCCTCATGATCCCTATCGCCTGAGAAGTGGCTCCAGTGCCTCTGTTCGCATAATTGAAACGCTGCTGTCCTGGCAACGGACCAGTGGGTAGCACGGGCCTGCTTCCGTCATCCGGGCGCCATCGATCACCTTCGTCTTCTCCATCATGTGTTTTGCTGTCGCAAAATTACACGGCGGCATAAAGATGCTAGCATGTACAAGGCATCAGCAAATTCGGCCCGTCAGCCCCGATGCTTGCACTCAGATTTTGGCAGAGTGAAAACATGAAGCGCCATTTATCGTCGACAGGAAACAAGCCAGTTGTCCGTAAATACAAATTCATATACAATCTTGTAAAGAAAAAACTTATCCTTGCTTATTTCTTACAGGTCGACATGCCAAAAAACATTTGTCGGTCCATTACAGCTGGGCAGGAAATTGCCATTCGGCGACTGCAGATACACATTCCCTTCTGCTGCCGCCACTGTTGCTGCCGCCGATTACTGCGCCTACGCCCCGCGGAAACCGCAAAACTGAGGACCGTCGCCAGTGCCGCCTCTTCCATCCATGGTCCGCTGACATTGCTGCTATCCTGGCACAGGTCAGGTGGGCAGTACAGGGCCGATTCCTTCTTGAGGCCGTCCACAGGGCAGATCATCGTCGTCATCTCCGTCGCACAGGCCCCTGTTACTGGCCAGGGGCCAGGCGAGAAATACGGACTTCGGAAAGTGCCAATTGGATTTTGCAGTGAGATAATTTCCTGCTACTTCTGCCGCTGTTGTTGTTCTGGCTGCTGCTGGTGAGTGTGTCGCCGCCTAGTGTAGTTCAATATAACCCAAGCTCCTTTTTTTTTTCCAGGGTAAAAGCAGCCGTCGATTTGAGATATATGAAGATCGGCCAGGGGCCAAAAAGCGTGAGTCGAGTCGTAGGATGCATGTAATTTGGCGACTGCAGCAATGAAATCTCCCTGCTGCTGCCACCACCGCTGCTACCGCTGCTGCGCATGCACTTATGAGACGCCTCTGTTGCTGCTGCTGCTTCGAGAGATGCATGCGCCGCCGCTACTTTACGAGCATGCCGCCACCGGAAGAATGGTTGCGCATGGGTATCATGTTGTTGGCGTATCTGACTAATACGCCCAGGCCACTGCCGTCTCTGACAAAACATTCCAGGCCGTACCCTGTGGATCAGCTGCTGCGGCAACGTCACCACCGCTGACTTGACTATGCTAGTATGGACACAGCATAGCAGACTATGTTGACCCTGCTTCCGCTGCCTTTGGTACCGCAGCTGCTGCTTCTGGGGCCAAGCTACACAACATGCTGATCCAGCCGCTCTTATTGCTGCATATTATCAGAAAGTTACCGGGCTTCTGCAGTTGCTGTTTCCGCTGACGTGGTAAGCTAGGGCTGTTGTTGGTCTCATGCTCCTACTAATATTCTCTTCTTTCAGGGAGGAAAGTTGGAGAAGCGCCAGATGCAACAGCAGATGGAGCCGCTGAAGCACAACAGGACTTTTTTTTTTTTTTTAAATATTTTCAACGTCTAATGACGTTGGCATTTATTGTCCTCTGATTTTTGCTTAAAAATATATAGTGACAATTTGTGGCAAATTACATTTTCGGATTTCTTGGCCGCAGATATGCGCGCCATACTTACAAGTATTAATCTATGTTTTAAATTTGCGGGAGACATTTTTGAATTACATTGCGGCAGTTTTGCGCGCCATTGTTCAAGTGTAGAATTTAAATTTAAATATTATGTTACTTTACGTTACTTTACTTTACTTTAATTTACTTTACTTTACTTTACTTTACTTTACTTTACTTTATCTTATGGAAAAGGAGAAAAGAGTTTTGGTGAGTAATTTTAAGGTATAGTTGAGCGATGACTTGATATCCAGCGATGAGACTATGGCGGCAAGGATGAGCAGTTACCATCGTCCGATGAGATGGATAAGACCAATGCCCATCCTCCGCTTTGGTTCACGTTCTGGCCGTCCATTAGTTGTTGTTGTTGCTGCTGGCTTCACTTTTAGCTACTGTTG
>NW_001846894.1:0-1098 GCF_000001215.4 Drosophila melanogaster | reverse complement strand
GTAGGTGTGTCTACATGTGTTTTAGTGGGGAAATTTTTCTGTGTTGCTGTAATTTTGTCTGTGTAGCTAAGAGTTTTGGGTGCTGAGTTTGAGCTTAATTCTTTGGAGGGGGGCGAGGGTTTGGCGGGCTCTATCTGTGTGTGTGTGGGAAAAATTATTCTAGCTGTTTTGGCTGCTTTCAATGTATTAAATGCACTGGCGTCATCTTCTTGTGTAGGCGTGTCTACATGTGTTAGTGGCGAGGAAGTGCTAAAATTTTTGCTTATGGAAATGGGGAAGGGGCTATCGGCAGGCTGTTTTTCATTGGCTTCTGTGGTATTAGCAGTACTCCCGCATTTATCAACAAATAAAGGGTCTGGCAATATGGTATTTTTATTTTCATTTAATACAATATTTTCAAAATCGTAAGATTTCATGTCGGCATTTGTTTGATATAGGCTTCTTCTTACTATGGTGGTTTCATTTGACGTTGGCGTGGTATCCAGCGATGAGACTATAGCTGATGGCGGCGAGGATGAGCAGTTACCATCGTCCGATGAGATGGATAAAACCGATTTTTTTTTTTTTTTTTTTAAATATTTTCAACGTCTAATGACGTTGGCATTTATTGTCCTCTGATTTTTGCTTAAAAATATATAGTGACAATTTGTGGCAAATTACATTTTCGGATTTCTTGGCCGCAGATATGCGCGCCATACTTACAAGTATTAATCTATGTTTTAAATTTGCGGGAGACATTTTTGAATTACATTGCGGCAGTTTTGCGCGCCATTGTTCAAGTGTAGAATTTAAATTTAAATATTATGTTACTTTACGTTACTTTACTTTACTTTAATTTACTTTACTTTACTTTACTTTACTTTACTTTACTTTATCTTATGGAAAAGGAGAAAAGAGTTTTGGTGAGTAATTTTAAGGTATAGTTGAGCGATGACTTGATATCCAGCGATGAGACTATGGCGGCAAGGATGAGCAGTTACCATCGTCCGATGAGATGGATAAGACCAATGCCCATCCTCCGCTTTGGTTCACGTTCTGGCCGCCATTAATTGGTGGTGGTGCTGCTGGCTTCACTTTTAGCTACTGGTGCGCGCGCGC
>NW_001845530.1:0-2547 GCF_000001215.4 Drosophila melanogaster | reverse complement strand
AACCAGCCCAAGTCTGAGAGAGGCTTCCGAGTCATCATCAGACACCTCCATCATTCCACACCATGCTCGTGGATAGTCGAGGAGCTGCTGAAGCTCGGTCTCCAAGCGCGCTTCGTCAGAAACATGACGAATCCAGCTACAGGTGGCCCCATGCGAATGTTTGAAGTGGAGATCGTCATGGCCAAAGATGGCAGCCACGATAAAATTCTCTCACTCAAACAAATCGGTGGGCAAAAGGTGGATATTGAAAGGAAAAATAGGACACAGGAGCCGGTTCAGTGCTACAGATGCCAGGGCTTCAGACATGCCAAAAATTCATGCATGAGGACGCCTAAATGCATGAAATGCGCTGGCGATCACCTGTCATCCTGCTGCACCAAGCCAAAATCCACCCCCGCCACCTGCATCAACTGCTCTGGGGAACATATCAGCGCTTATAAAGGATGCCCCGCCTACAAGGCCGAAAAACGAAAGCTGGCGGCTAACATTATTGACACAAACAAAATAAGGACAATCAAAGACGCAACTAATCACTTTTATAAACGACAAGGCCCCCCTCCACGTAATAATACCCCTCGACTACCGCACAGCTCAGCAATCCTGACCAAGTCAATCGCTGAAGCTCGCCAGGAAGCCGCCAAAAAGTCGATGCTAAATCCTTATTGGCAAAGCTCGAACGACAGAAGGCCACGTTTCTCCTCCCATGACACTGCCATTCAAAAACGGCTAAACAAATGGCGCCGAAACTCTAATAAGATACCCAAAAAGGGTAGGATATCCTCAAAGGACAATGCAAAGCCAAGACCGGCATCCAAGACAAGCAACCCAGCGCAAAGACATCTGGAAAAATACCAGGACATGCTCCGAAACGAAAGGAGTGAAGAAATTGACCATGAACCTGAAAAAGGTACTCCTAATCCCAGCCGAGTCGGCAAAGACAGCCCTCCGACCACCAGCAGAGCCGCCAGAGCTAACTTTAAGCCAAGAATTATCGATGAAGCTACGCCATCGCCAAGAAACTCCAATCCTTACCTACAGAAGAGCTTCTCGGACGACCCCACCATTAATCTAGCTAATAGAGTCGATAATTTAGAAAAGAAAATTGACATTTTAATGGCTTTAATCATACAAGGAACCAATAACAATAATCTTGACATTGATACATCAATCTAAATTTACATTACACTTATTTATATTTATACCTATTTTAAATATATATATCCGACACAAAAGCGCACGTCTGCCCACCCTTATAATGTTCTAATTATTATCACCTTCCTCGACGCAAAGCTTAAACCTCTGTTGAAAAACAAATCAATTAGATGGATGACATAAAAACGTAAATAAATAATCTTCTCACCTCAAGCATCCGGATAAAAAAGGCAATACGCACTCCAACTCCTGATGAAGCTATGTGAAGAAAACTACACCAGGATTCAAAAGTCGAATCGGAGGATGGACATGAGAAGAATCTGTGCGGCAGAAGCATGATGAATAGAGGCGACTCGCTGCAGCAAAATATGCACTACGCCACTTACCTGAATCTTCTGCGGCGCAGTCTTTTTATGTACCATCATCTCCGCCGCAACCGCTTCACACAGCTCCACAACATAAGATGCGCCACCAAAGCTGCCTCCGTACTGAACTGGACATCATGCGTTGCGCTGCAAATCCTATCCTAATGACGAACGCCAACAGCGAGTCTGCGCTAAAAACCTAAAAACAAACAAAACAATTAATACAACAAATTGAACATAACAATCAAACAATATCAATCACTTACCTCCTTGACTGCATCCAATCGCTGACTCAAATCCAACACAACCGACAACAGGAGACGGGCTTCGCAAATGCAAAACAAAATCGCCAACTTTCGCGATTACAAATACAATAAATAAATAAAGGGCCTCCTAATTAACTACAAAACGTACCTGAAAAACAAAACAATTAACGCAATCGCAAAAAAAAAAACAATTATAATACTCACCACCAGATTAGCCTAATGTACCTGAAAAACAAAAACAAAAATTAATGCAATAATTATAAAAACAAATAAATACAAACACAATACTTACCTCCAAATTACCTCCCAGCCAAAGCACCTGAAATACAAAAACAAAGAATTAATGCAATAAATAAATCAAATAAATACAAATACAATACTCACCCCAAATAACCTCCCAGCTAATTTACCTGAAAAAACAAAAATTAATACAATATTAAAAACGAATAACAAATGTAATACTTACCAAATTTTAACTTTGTATTCATTTCCATGGCCCAAATCGTTGCGACGGTCCTCGGCAACAAATCATGTTCCGGCGGCTCCTAGCTGCCAATCCCGACGCATTGGCCACAAGACGCGGCGCTCCTGGCAACTCTCGATGAATAACCGAGCTCCAATTTCCACGACGACTCTTCTGCCAAACGAGTCAGATTACACCAACATAATGCCAGCAGCTCCCAAACAATGCAATGACGGCTGCGCGGGATCCATCTTCAGATTTTCTTCTTCCTGACGACCGGCTAAGCTGCCCTGCAATTTAA
>NW_001846798.1:0-1123 GCF_000001215.4 Drosophila melanogaster | reverse complement strand
CGTAACCCCTTGAGTATCCGTTTGTTATTAAATATGGGCCTCGTGCTCATCCTGGCAACAGGAACGACCATAAAGAAGCCGTCGAGAGATATCGGAAGAGTTTTCTTTTCTGTTTTATAGCCGTACTACCATGGAAGTCTTTCGCAGAGAGATATGGTAGATGGGCTAGAAGAGCATGACATATACTGTTGTGTCGATATTTTCTCCTCGGACCTTGAAAATTTATGGTGGGGACACGCAAACTTCCGCAGACCGCAGCTGGTCTCCAAGGTGAAGAGTCTCTAGTCGATAGAATAATGTAGGTAAGGGAAGTCGGCAAATTAGATCCGTAACTTCGGGATAAGGATTGGCTCTGAAGATTGAGATAGTCGGGCTTGATTGGGAAACAATATGTGCTCGTTCTGGGTAAATAGAGTTTCTAGCATTTATGTTAGTTACTTGTTCCCCGGATAGTTTAGTTACTGTAGCCAATTGTGGAACTTTCTTGCTAAAATTTTTAAGAATACTATTTGGGTTAAACCAATTAGTTCTTATTAATTATAACGATTATCAATTAACAATCAATTCAGAACTGGCACCGGACTTCGGGAATCCGACTGTCTAATTAAAACAAAGCATTGTGATGGCCCTAGCGGGTGTTGACACAATGTGATTTCTGCCCAGTGCTCTGAATGTCAAAGTGAAGAAATTCAAGTAAGCGCGGGTCAACGGCGGGAGTAACTATGACTCTCTTAAGGGAGATTTGGGGGATCATGGGGTATTGGAGAGCAGAGGGGGAGTATTCTTCTGTAATTCGTAAGTCATATCATATGATGTGCGGAAGGGGAATTTTACTCTGTAACTCACAAGTCTCTCCTTTACTCAAGTCGACTCAAAACCTCCTCGTGGTGGTCCCCGGTAATGCTAAACTCGTTTAGCAGCTAATTTGAGCGGCAAAACTTTTCCGATGGGCTGGTTCCCCAGAGGAAATTTATTCATATTGGAACTACAAGCACAAATAACGAGCCTCGGATACCTTTACACAATCTGATGACGACCCGACCCTCCGTGGATATCTTCCCGGAGGACCAATATGAACCAAACGCAGCGGCTACTCTATCTAGGGTTCCCTGCACAGATGTGG
>NW_001847156.1:0-1035 GCF_000001215.4 Drosophila melanogaster | reverse complement strand
CGAAAATTAAAACGTATTAAAAGTAAGAATAATAAATAAATAAGTGAAAATTCTATATGATAAAAATTAAAAATAAGAATAATAAATAAAAAGACAACATTTTAAATTAAACAATATTAAAAAAATATAAAAATATTAAAAACTATATTAAAAAAAAAAAAAAAAACCAAAAAAACAAAAAAAAAATACACCGATAATAATAATATAATAACTAAATAATAATAATAATAAAAAAAAAAAATAAATAAAAAAAATAAATAAATAATCCAAAAATCAAAAATGGCTCAAGAACCAGCAATTGTGCCACCACTATCAGACAGCAACATGACCCAGGTTGCCTACCAGATTGGCAATGTGGAGAAATTCAACGGTGATCCAGGCTCACTATACTGTAGTATGTGCCTATGCAATATTAAGAACAATTAAATAAAATAGCATATTAACTTATGGCAGCACTTTGTTGCTATGTTTATGTTTATGTTTATGCACGCAGTTAGGCCAGGGCGGATGTAACATGATCACCCACTCGAAGGCCACAAAGTATAAGTGCATGGTCAGCATTCACACGCCGACCAAATACATATTACATACGTACATACATATCTCGCTCTCCCGATAAGCCTAGATATATAAGATATACATAAGAACGCCGCTCCGCTGCTGGCGTACCCGGCAGCGCAGCTACGCGGATTAGCCTAAGTCCAAATATATTCAAAACTGAAAAATCGGAGAGACTCTGTAGACGTTGAGCTGACAGAACCATTTCTGCCTACTCTAAAATCAAAAGAAGAAATTGAATAAATATATGTCAGCCCGACGGCTGCCTTAAACTTAAAACGGACTTGTGTTCTTAATTGGAGTTCATCATTACACAAGTGTAAATGTTAACGAATCGAGAGCATAGCATAGCTTAGCATAAACTATGACGACTAGTTATCGTGACAAGCAGTTCATCATTACATGGCGACCGTGACAGTCGTCCAACGCTGGACGAATTGACCAAAGCTGGTGAAAACAAAGGAACAAAGAACACTG
>NW_001845165.1:1317-4188 GCF_000001215.4 Drosophila melanogaster | reverse complement strand
TCTTTAAGATTGGATTTTATTTATAGCGATATATGACCTATCCATGTTCTCTAATCATAATCAGGCGTGCTTAGACAGGGACGTATGACCATTACAGAATTTTACAACGAGAGTTAACAAGAAAATGACTTTACTCATAAATAAAACTAATTGACTTATGGAAAGGACAGACAGTTATAACCAAGGAAACAAATTAAACAATTAGAAGCAATGCTCTTAGAATTTTAATTTCTGGATTAAACGGGTCAATCTCATAAACACTCTTCTCTCTTAACCCACCAGACTTGCCAAATGCTTTGGCAAAGTGTCAGGAACTAGAGTCTACAACTTTAGAGCTCAATTTGCAAATAGGTATAATGGATTTAGGAATGAAAATAAAAATCAAGGAAACAACCTTAGATTTGCCTCTAGACAGAATAATATTACGCCAAATAGAATAAATAATAATTGGCCACAAAACGAGAACTTGGGAACGAATAACAATTGGAACTTTAACAATAATTCCAAAGTTCAACCACCACCAGAACCTATGGAAGTAGACAACTCCATAAGAGTTCAAAATCGTCCGTATAAAAATTATAACCGTCCTAGGAATAATAACAGCCAGTGGAATTATAATAACAACCGACCCAATTTTAATAATAATTTCCAAGGAAATAATTATAACCAATACCCAGCGCAAAAACCCATCACAAACGCACGACAGGTAAATCAGTCCGAAACACACCCCCCGATTAAACGGGAATCAACGGAAACAGTCAACCAGCCAGCTCAAAAAACAATGAGAGTAAATAATATCAACGAAGGCCATTTTTTAGATCAGCACCCTGCAGAGGAATGCCTCATATAACAAGCGTAGACAGAAAAACTAAAAGACCACTTAAAATATTAATAGATACAGGAGCCACCGCGTGCTATATAAAAAAGGGTATTTACGAGAATAAAAAAGAATTATCAATACACAAAAGAGTATCTACTGTTCATGGATATTCAATCATAAAATATTATCATTTGATAAACATATTTGGGGAACAACATTTATTTTATGAAATTAAGGGTCTACAATCAGATCTATTAGTTGGATTCAATCTGTTAAGAAAGATTGGAGCTAAATTAGATATCGAGAAAGGAATCATGGAGTATAAGGGAAATAAAGAGAAACTCGAATATTTTGACGAGGAAAAAAATGATTTATGTTTAATTGAAGGAAAAAATATTCTTCCATTGAAGGAATATATTATCAAAAAATACTTTGATGAGCAAAAGGTATTTAAAACCGAAACGGTTATTGCTGAAGGCAGTTTATATAGTTCGGGATCTGAAAATCCTGAACACGCCGACGTTGAATTATCCGTCATTAATAAAACTAATACTTCGGGATCTGAAAATCCTGAGCACGCCAGCGTAGATTTATCCGCTAATAAACAATATATCAGTTTGGGATCGAAAAATCCTGAACAAGCCGACGATGTTAATTCCGTCATTTTTAAATCAAATAGTTTAGGATCCACAAATCCTGAGCACGCCGTCGTTGAGTTGTCCGACAAAGAAAAAATTCATAACCTAAATATAACTTCAAATCAAATAAAAGATCTTGAAAATAAAGTTATGAATAAAATTGAAAAGGAGCATTCAAAATAAATATGCAAATTCCTTTTCGTACCGATATTCGAGGAGAAATAAATACTGACAATGACAGGGCAATTTATAGCAAACAATATTCTTATGCTATGTCGGTCTCAGATTTCGTTAATAATGAAATCGATAGAATGCTAAAAGAACAAATTATAAGACCAAGTAGAAGCCCTTACAATTCACCAGTCTTAGTAGTGTCCAAAAAAGGTCAAAACGAAGATGGGTCCCCAAAACATTCACTAAACGAAAGCACAATACCTGACAGATACCCGATGCAAGATCCGTCTGTAATATTATCTAACTTAGGGAAGTCAAAATATTTCTCAGCAATTGATCTGGAATCAGGATTCCACCAAATTTTAATGAAAAATTCAGATATTGAAAAAACCGCTTTCTCTATAAATAACGGAAAATTCGAATTTTTACAAATGCCATTTGGGTTAACAAACGCCCCTAGAATATTTCAAAGAGCAATGGATGACATATTGAGAGAACAAGTCGGAAAAACTTGTCATGTTTATATGGATGATATAATAATCTTTTCTAATACAATTGAACAACATTACACTGATTTAATTCAAATAATTAATATTTTACAAAAAGCACATATGAAAATTTCTCTAGAAAAATCTAAATTCTTTAAATTATAAACAGCATTTCTTGGTTATATTGTTTCTCACAATGTAATTAAAACAGATCCTGAGAAAATTTCCACAATTATGAAGTATCCGATTCCACATAACATTAGAGAGCTTCGAAGTTTTCTAGGCCTCACCGGCTACTACCGTACATTTGTCCGAAACTATGCAAAAATTGCCAAACCTCAAACCAAATACTTAGGAGGAAATAATGGAAAAATTTCTAGGAGAATGTCTACGAAAACTACAATACAGTTAGATGACCCAGCTGTTAAAGCTTTTAACGAACTTATAGATAATTTAATAGCACAAGTGGAATTAGTTCAACCTGATTATAACAAAAAATTCACTTTAACGGTCAGTTTTATCACAGGATAATAAACCAATTACTTTCATATCCAAAACATTAAATAAAACCGAACAACTTTATGCCACAAATAAAAAGGAATTGTTGGCAATAGTCTGGGCTCTTAAAAATCTCAGGAATTACTTATATGGTGTTGTTGGTATAGAAATACAAACAGACCACCAATCTTTATCATTCACAATCTCAGATAAAAACCCGAACGTGGAAATGAAAAGATGGTACTCTTTCATA
>NW_001845165.1:0-1081 GCF_000001215.4 Drosophila melanogaster | reverse complement strand
TAGAAATACTAAGGGAGTATCTAAAACCAAACATAACGGTAGGAATTCATTGCACTTTAGAAGATCTTTATCATATTCAATTACCATTAACAAATAATTTTACCAACAAATTTCTTTATACTAAAATATTTCTACAAGACGTGGAAAATAATGAAGATAAAGCTATTATAATAGAAGAGACACATAGTCGAGCTCATAGTGGTTTAGATGAAAATTACAAACAAATCAATAGATTATATTATTGGCCAAATTTATTTATCAAATTAAAAGAATACATAAAAAATTGTACAATTTGCAACGAAAATAAATACAACAGGCATCATATTAAAATTCCTATTGGGGAAGCCCCTATTCCAACTAAAGAAGGAGAAAATTTACACATCGACATTTATTACGCGCAAAGTCTTATTTTCTTAACTTGTATTGACGCGTATTCAAAATTCCTGGTTGTAAAAGAAATACATAACAAACTAAACATCGAGAATAAAGTAATGGAACTACTCCAACAATTTCCTGTAGGGGTATTATATATCCTCTTAATTAACTAAAACACACAAAGGCAGGAGTTGGACTCTTTGATTTATTTGTTACTTTCCGTGTTCAGCTTTAGCATTCGACTGACTCCCTCTCCGTTTGCGATCTGCCTCTATGCTTGTTGCTACAGGGCCGATGTTGCGAAACAGAGAGAATGCCACCCGAAAGCGAACAAGTACTTAATGTTTATATACTATGTTGCTATTATGAACTGAACTTATGTATATGTACCTCTAGCCTACTACAATTCGACCATCCTGACATTTAAGATCACCTGATCTTGTCGAAATTTCCAACTTATAACTATTACATTGTTCTTAGCCGCTATTTGTTACATTTTTTTTACTTTTCTTATCTTTAATTATACAAATTTACTTTCTACTCCCTATCCAATGTTTAATATTTTGACTACTCCAGACACCTTGATATGGATTTCGCGCCAATTGAAAACCTTCAACATCTTTAATTAAAAACCTATCATTTTTCAATACCTTCTCTATTTCATATGGACCCTTATGTTTAGGTATTAGCTTTCTAGCAACTCCTC
>NW_001846896.1:0-1097 GCF_000001215.4 Drosophila melanogaster | reverse complement strand
TATTTTTAAAGTTGTGGCAAAAAAAAACTGATTGTTTGATGACCGAAATTCGGAAAAACGGATTTTGGCAAAAATTTGATATTTACAAACGGAATTTTCGTCATAACTTGGCTAAAAATGGTCATATAGATGTAAGAATAACTGTTTTGAGAAACTAATTACCAGCGCTAACAATCCCTATCACCTTTTGAAGATTTAGGGAAATCAGTTTGGGCCAATTTTCGCATTTTTTGTAAGGGTCATAAGGGTCATCAAAATTTGGAAAAAATGCCCAAAAAAATTTAATTTTCATTTTTGAACACAGTTTGATTGCAAATTTTATTACGAGCTCAACTAGGTATGGCATTCCATATTCAGACAATTATTTTTAAAGTTGTGGCAAAAAAAAACTGATTGTTTGATGACCGAAATTCGGAAAAACGGATTTTGGCAAAAATTTGATATTTACAAACGGAATTTTCGTCATAACTTGGCTAAAAATGGTCATATAGATGTAAGAATAACTGTTTTGAGAAACTAATTACCAGCGCTAACAATCCCTATCACTTTTTGAAGATTAAGGGAAATCAGTTTGTGCCAATTTTCGCATTTTTTGTAAGGGTCATAAGGGTCATCAAAATTTGGAAAAAATGCCCAAAAAAATTTAATTTTCATTTTTGAACACAGTTTGATTGGAAATTTTATTACGAGCTCAACTAGGTATGGCATTCCATATTCAGACAATTATTTCTAAAGTTGTGGCAAAAGAACTGATTGTTTGATGACCGAATCTTGGAAAAACGGATTTTGGCAAAAAGTTGATATTTACAAACGGAATTTTCGTCATAACTTGGCTAAAAATGGTCATATAGATGTAAGAATAACTGTTTTGAGAAACTAATTACCAGCGCTAACAATCCCTATCACTTTTTGAAGATTTAGGGAAATCCGTTTGGGCCAATTTTCGCTTTTTTTGTAATGGTCATCAAAATTTGGAAAAAATGCACAAACAAAATTTAATTTTCATTTTTGAACACAGTTTGATTGGAAATTTTATTACAAGCTCAACGAGGTATGGCATTCCATATTCAGACAATTATTTTTAAAGTTGGGCAAAA
>NW_001847157.1:0-1035 GCF_000001215.4 Drosophila melanogaster | reverse complement strand
TATGACCATTTTTAGCCAAGTTATGACAAAAATTCCATTTGTAAATATCCACTTTTTGGAGAAATCCGTTTTTCCAAATTGCGGCCATCAAATAATCATTTTTTTGCCACAACTTTAAAAATAATTGTCTGAATATGGAATGCCATACCTCGTTGAGCTTGTCATAAAATTTCCAATCAAACTGTGTTCAAAAATGAAAATTAAATTTTTTTGGACATTTTTTCCAAATTTTGATGACCCTTATGACCCTTACAAAAAATGCGAAAATTGGCCCAATCTGATTTCCCTAAATCTTCAAAAAGTGATAGGGATTGTTAGCGCTGGTTATTAGTTTCTCAAAACTGTTATTCTTACATCTATATGACCATTTTTAGCGAAGTTATGACGAAAATTCCGTTTGTAAACATCAACTTTTTGGAGAAATCCGTTTTTCCAAATTTCGTTCATCAAACAATCAGTTTTTTTGCCACAACTTTAAAAATAATTGTCTGAATATGAAATGCCATACCTCGTTGAGGTCGTAATAAAATTTCCAAATAAACTGTGTTCAAAAATGAAAATTAAATTTTTTGGGCATTTTTTCCAAATTTTGATGACCCTTACAAAAAGTGGGAAAATTGGCCCAAACGGATTTCCCTAAATCTTCAAAAAGTGATAGGGATTGTTAGCGCTGGTAATTAGTTTCTCAAAACAGTTATTCTTGCATCTATATGACCATTTTTAGCCAAGTTATGACAAAAATTCCGTTTGTAAATATCAACTTTTTGCCAAAATCCGTTTTTCCAAGTTTCGGTCATCAAACAATCAGTTCTTTTGTCACAACTTTAAAAATAATTGTCTGAATATGGAATGCCATACCTCGTTGAGCTTGTCATAAAATTTCCAATCAAACTGTGTTCAAAAATGAAAATTAAATTTTTTTGGACATTTTTTCCAAATTTTGATGACCCTTATGACCCTTACAAAAAATGCGAAAATTGGCCCAATCTGATTTCCCTAAATCTTCAAAAAGTGATAGGGATTGTTAGCGCTGGT
>NW_001845931.1:0-1754 GCF_000001215.4 Drosophila melanogaster | reverse complement strand
CATCATAATAAAAATTATAAGAGATTGATCGATACAGGATCATCAATTAACATAATAAGAGAAAATTTTGAGAACTTAGAAGAAAAGGAAGAAAACCTACCAGTATACACTATTAAGGGACCAATAAAACTAAAGAAAAGTATAATAATAAAACCTACTTCAGTATGTCCGTCTGGCCTTTTGGTTTAAAAAACGCCCCAGCTACTTTTCAGAGATGCAGGAATAATCTTCTGGAAGATTTAATATACAAAGACTTTTTAGTCTATTTAGACGATATTATTGTTTATTCCACTTCATTGGAAGAACACATTTTATCCCTAAAGAAAGTCTTTGAAAAACTGAGAGACGTTAATTTAAAGTTGCAACTAGATAAATGTGAATTCATGAAGAAAGAAACTGAATTCTTAGGACACATCGTCACAACAAATGGCATCAAACCAAATCCAAATAAAACCAAAGCAATTACAAATTTTTCATTACCCAAGACACCTAAGCAAATAAAATCATTTTTGGGATTATGTGGATTCTATCGCATGTTTATTCCTAACTTTGCCAAAATAGTTAAACCCATGACCCTCAAATTAAAGAAATGTGCTATAATAGACATCAAATGTAAAGACTACATCAAATCATTTGAAAGACTAAAGGTTTTGATAACTTCAGACCCGATATAAATCTATCCTGATTTTTCAAAACCCTTTTCTTTGACAACTGATGCCAGCAAAGTAGCTATTGGTGCAGTGTTATCACAAAATCACAAGCCAGTTTGGTATGGCCACTGGTATGGCTCAACAACATTAAAGAACCAAACATGAAATTGCAAAGATGGAAAATAAAACATCTTCCAGGCAAAGAAAATTATGTCGCGGATGCTCTTTCCCGCACGAAAATAGAAGAAGTTATGGTTGGCGAGGTCGCAAACAGCGCAGATGCAACTATACACGGAGCCAGTGAAGATAATCTAAATTACATATCTATAACAGAAAGACCAACAAATTTCTTCTCTAGACAAATAAAGATAGAAAAAGGCGATAACGATACAACAAGTGTACAACATTTCTTTCAAAAGTTAAAGATTAAAATAGTCTATAAAGAAATGACACCTGAACTCGCCGAAAACCTCATTAAGGAATATGTGTGTACCAAAAAGAGTGCAATTTATTTCCCTAATGACGAAGATTTTCTGATCTTCCAGAGAGCGTTTGCCCTAACAATTTCACAAAACTCTTGAGATGTACGATAAAGTTAATTGATATACTAACGTATGCAGAATTCAAAGATTTAATCTTAAAGAAACATAAGGAACTTTTACATCCGGGTATAGAAAAAACAATCAATCTATTTAAAGAAGAATATTACTATCCTGATAGTCAAAAGCTTATTCAAAACATTAGCAATGAATGTGAAATTTGTAATCTAGCAAAAACATAGCATCGAAACACGAAATTGACTTATGAAACAACACCAGAAATATTTAACACAAGAGAAAAATACGTGATAGATTTTTATCTCACAGGAAACCAGATCTTCTTATCTTGCATTGATATCTATTCGAAATTTGCATCACTAGTTGAAGTAAAAAGTAGAGATTGGCTAGAAGCAAAAAGAGCCATTACTAAAATAATCAATGATATGGGAAAACCGCAAGAAATTAAAGCAGACAAAGACTCAGCTTTTATGTGTATAGCCTTACAAAATTGGTTAAGATCTGAAGGTGTACAAATTTCTATAACGACTAGCAAAAATGGCATATG
>NW_001846280.1:0-1299 GCF_000001215.4 Drosophila melanogaster | reverse complement strand
TTTCCTGATGGCTTTTTTTTCGAATAGAACAGGTGATGAGTCAAGTTGTGAAAGTGCCGTTTTGGAAAGTTGTAACTTGCGGGCATAAATATTTACTTGTCGCGAGAAATATTATCGTACTGCGTTTCTTCGATAATAGTGGTGCGCGAGATAAGTCCGGCGCCTTAGTGAATTTGTAATTCATTAAGACTCGCGAATTAATATCTTCAATCATTTTCTTTACATTTTCCGTTTTAGTCTCATACTTCCAAAATTTTTGTGTTCAGAATTAGTTGTGGAGTACACGTCAATTCAATACTAGTATTGCTAACTGGCCATAACTAAGACTTATCCCAAAAATTTTCTTAATTGTAGCAAAAGGAATGTGGATTTTCCTAAGGAAAACAGAGTAACAGTAACTCCGGTTTGGTTTCTGTCCCGGTTTGATCTATACTTCCTTGAGCTAACTAAACGCTATTCTGAGAAAAAAGATCATTAACGTGACATGACGGAAAATCTCAGATCAGATCTCAAAATCAGATCCTCACATAGTTGACGATTTTCTTCCTTTTTTACCATTCGCCTTAAATAAAATAAAGCGTCCTCTAGGTTGGAATATTCGTGCAGAGGAAGAGCGCACGATCCAAGACTTCACTTATACACCTACTGGTTGTTTTGAAATTTAGTCTTATAAATGGAATATCTTCTTTTATGGAAACACCTTCTACTCACGAACAAGAGAATTTTAAGCTTAAATAATATACAGCCCAACGAAAGGAGAACATCAAGCCAAGAGTTCAGTTTTTATTATCTTTTATCGCACCTTATCGTTAATATTTTTACATATATAATTTTATGTTAATTTTTGCCCGCTATTTTGGAACCTGAAATTTTTCTCAAGTATGATGGGGTTAGACCGATCACCAACTAGGAAATCTCCTAGCGTCTCAAACTCTGTTTGTACATTATGAGCAGCCGAGATCAGCACACCAGATTTGTACGTGACAGCCTGTCACCATGAATTTCACAGGGAATACATTGGAAATCATTTTAATAACAGTGAGATCTGTCCAATGTGTAAACTAACCTGTAGACCTGTAGGGTAGGGAGAGAAACTCGTAGTAAAACTAAAAATCTTCCTCCCGCCCTTCGACATCAGCTCGCGGTGCTAACACCAATGAAGCTAGTTCAAGCGCTGTAAGTGCTAACGCGGTAGTTTTGTTAGCCATGGGAGCGTAGGCTTCTAGCAACGTTATCAGAGAAGATTAGTAGTAGGACTTAGTACAAAACGCTATCACCACAAGCATGCAGCGAATAGTG
>NW_001845734.1:0-2092 GCF_000001215.4 Drosophila melanogaster | reverse complement strand
TATGCCCGCAAGTTAGTACTTCACAAAACGCACTTCCACAACTTGACTCATCGACTGTTCTATTAAGAAAAAACCTAACAGGAAACCCAAGCCGAGATGTAGGCCATCGGCGGAAATCACAATCAGCTGAACCATACTTTTTCCGATAACCGAATTATCCCAAACTTATCGGTTGCAGCTTATAAGAGTTGCACACCGTCCGGTATATCATAGCTACACCAAAGACACTAGAATAACAAGATGCATAACGGCCATAATTTGGTTTGGCACTATGCAGCCACTTTTTTGGTGACGGCCAAAATTACTCTCTTTCCGCTCACTCCCGCTGAGAGCGTAAGAAATCTAAAAATATAATTTGCTTGCTTGTGTGAGTAAAAACAAGAGACGAGAACGCGTATAAGTGTGCGTGTTGCGCTAGAAGACGATTTTCGGGCTGAAATCAATTCTGATCCAAGAAACGAATTTACATTGTACATATTAGGGTAGTTTTTGCCAATTTCGTAGCAATATGATAAAATAAAATAATTTTTAAAAATTCGCGCCCTGACTATTATAATTTTAAAGCTTTTTAAATTTGTTTGTTAAAATCGCAGCTCGAATTAGCTACCGTTTACACATTTATATTTATGTTTAACTCTAATTTGTCTCTCATCTGACAATTTTTTAAAAGCGAAATGTTTATTTTGAAAGACTTTTAATGTTAATGTTACATCATGTTAAGTCAAATGATTTAATAAATATACTAAATAATTAAATATGATAACAGTTTATTGCAAAAGTAATATCAAAGTCACTAGAATTATTCTAGTGTCTTTGCTTTGTTCATATTTTGAGGCACGAAGTGCGGACACAAGCACTCAACAATCATAGCCTTATTATTTTTTCACACGCCGCAAGATGAATACACTAATGACAAATATTCTTATATAAAGTAATTTTTGAAATTTGTTTTTGTGATAATATGTACATAGATTTGGCTATTTCTAATCTATTTTCAAATAATAATAACGTTAAGGCAATGCAAAACAAGAATTTTTCGCATGGTGCCAATTGATCAAAAATAATATAGATTTAAAGTCAAAGAACTTCTAAGGTGAAGGGCATATTTTGTCAAATTTACAATGCATGAGCATACGTGTGCACACATACAAATGTCTGCTATCACTTTGTGCGTTGAAAAGAGCTGTTCGCTGTAGCGCTCTTCGCTCTCTCGCTCTCTAACAAAAATTCGAGAGAGCCTGGAGCCACCTCTAGAGCCACGGCCAAAAAATCGTGTGCCAAAAAATCGTATGGCGTTACGCATCTTGTTATTCTAGGGTCTTTGGCTACACCATACTGCATCTAGTATGACTTTACATTGGTGTGACCAAGCAGACTACAAGCCCACTATCGATTATTCATCGAGACTTTAACGCCTACTGCTTCAGTCGCCTCTACAAAACCCCCCCCGCTACACTCAGACTGGGGTACTCATAGACACCCTAGGCTGAGACCGACTGAAGGCACCTTACTGCCGAATCTTCCAGCTCGTAATACGCGTTGCCGATCTTCTTCCGAACTCGCGATTTTATGAACGTCGGTCCAAACTTGGCGTTATAACCAGTTTGAAAACAGCTGGGCTTGAAATTACGGCGATCAACTTCTTGTCCTTCGACAAACGATACCATACGAAAACGGATATTATATCTCTTCTCATTCTCGTTGTGCTTACTTCTCATCTGATCAACAGCTTGCTTCCGCATTAACTCGAAAGAATCGGGCCGGTCGAACTTCAGAGAACGATCGTCCAACAGATTTAAGCGTCTGAGCAACGGGTACGTCGACCCTGAAGTGATCATGTGTTGCCCAAATACCATATAATAAGGACTGGTACCAATGCTAGAATGCTCCGCCAACCTCAACGGCACAACATATTCGGCTGAGAAATTCGTCCCAATCCTTCTTGGTCGAGACGCAGATATGCCCTGATTGCAGCAATTACCGAACGGTTTACGCGCTCAGAAGGCATTTGCCTGCAGCGAGGTGAACAGCGGTCAGCGTGTGCTTAACACGCTCGAAATTGGGAACCATTGTCAGACAGTATCACTTCGGG
>NW_001846818.1:0-1117 GCF_000001215.4 Drosophila melanogaster | reverse complement strand
CATGCGACTGCTCTCGTTCACCATTCTACTCGAAGTCCTCTTTTTGTTCTTTCCGTTAATAAGCGTTGCCACTGCGCGTTACTCTCTTGCTCTCTGTGTTATCGATCATTTTAGTTCGCTGATCTGGTTCATTTCCCACATTACGTTACTTAGGAAATAGCTTATGGAGTAGGAGAAAATAGTTTTGGTAAGTAATTTTAGAGTATAGTTAAACGATGACTTGGTATCCAGCGATGAGACTATAGCTGATGGCGGCGAGGATGAGCAGTTACCATCGTCCGATGAGATGGATAAAACCGATGCCCATCCTCCGCTTTGTTGTTGTTACTGCTGGCTTCACTTTTAGTTGCTGTTGCGCGCGCGCCTCTGTCGGTTTTATAATCTCAACTGATGATCGATATGCTAGCAATCTTCCTGCCAGCTCGTTATCGATATTTCGCGCCTTTTTGGTGGGCTTATCGGCTATTATCTTTTTACCGCCCGCTGACTATCGGGCAGAAATACTGTAGCATATTGGACTAATCTACCCTAAAAATACAATAAATGATTGGGTATAACTTAGCGTCAATACATTGTGACATTTTGTCATAATAAATATAAATATACAAATATACAAAAAGACCACCAAAAACTACGTAGGCACTCCAGCGCCCCAGTAATACGATCTAACGCTTATACATAAGCCGATCGCGGAGCGTGGGAATGCTGAGCATGCACTTTGCAGCTCAAGTGGTCAATGCCTTCTGCATACATATGTATATGTATAAATGTAAGTAAGAATACATAGATATAAGCAATGTATGTGCGGGTTAGCTGAACCCAACTTCAGCACACTTTGATTATTCAAATAAAGAACCTCGAACAGAGCAGAAGCTAAGCTCTTCTTTCATTAAACATCAAAATAGCAACCTTTAAAATAGCACCTTTCACATGGCGACCGTGACAGGACCATTGCAGGACGCACACGAAGTGTTTAAAGTATTGTGCTAATAATTAAAGTCGACTGATCTTAGTTCGACTATAAATTAAATAAATTAATAAATTCAAATAACATTATAAAACATAATAATTGATGGCGGAAGAGCCACAATGCTTAAACGCACAGCCCACGACACAA
>NW_001846010.1:0-1581 GCF_000001215.4 Drosophila melanogaster | reverse complement strand
AAAATAAAAAAAATGTTTACGTTTAATGAAGATAAGAATTGTTATATTCTGTCATTAAAAAAAATTTTTGCAGCTGAATATATATACTCAGTAGCGGAGACGTGGAAATATTAGTTGTTAATAAATGTGGTTGGCTCACATATTTGTTTACAATATAAAAAAAAAATTGTCCAAACGCATTGTTAGTAAAAAGCCTAACAGATATTAGTGTTTTTCAAGCAGCGGTTTCCCGCATCGGCTTGGGCTTAGAAATTAAAATTAAGGCAAATTGGGGCATTGGCATTTATTTATGCAGCCCGTTTGCGTTGTTTCGCACCTTGCGAAATCTTGCTTTCGATGTCCTCAAGACGCTCTTTGTAGCGTTGTCGGGATGATTCCTCCTTGGCCAACTGGGTCATTTCCTTGACCAGTCGGCGTTGTTGTAGTAATTTCACTCTACGTCCAGAGCGTTTATGTTTCCTGGGTTGGCGCTTCTCCTGACGTGCCCGGTACTCAGCTATTGTGAGTGGGCGCGGTCCATCGGCGGGGTTTAATTCCAGTGCTTCTCCCAGCGTTGGCTGGTCCCTCTGTACCTCGGGTTGCGCCTCGGTCAATTGTGGCTCGTCTGCCATCAATTGCCGCTTGTGTCTGTGTGTTTTTGAGCGTTTGGTGCTTGCTGTTCGTTTTGCTGTCTGGTCATCAGTTGCTACACGTGGCATGCCACACAATCTGGTTTGGTGCACAGTTATCTTGTTTTACTCAAACGTATTTTATTAGAAAATGCAGCAGGCAGCGCGAACATCGCTTGCAGCACAGTTAGCACCGTTTAAAGTCCCTCGCACATACACGGACACACACAACACAGAGACAGACTCGAGACCGAGTCACGGTCGCCATGTAATTGTTTTAAAATGTAACAGGTATAGATGTAGTAGATGTAATAGATTTGGTTTTGGAGCTCAGAGCCTCCGCTCTGTTTGGATCTGTTTATTCGAATGATCAAAGTGAGCTGAAGTTGGGTTCAGCTAACCCGCACATACATTGCTTATATCTATGTATTCTTACTTACATTTATACATATACATATGTATGCAGAAGGCATTGACCAGCAGGCAGCGCGAATGCAGCAGGCAGCGCGAACATCGCTTGCAGCACAGTTAGCACCGTTTAAAGTCCCTCGCACATACACGGACACACACAACACAGAGACAGACTCGAGACCGAGTCACGGTCGCCATGTAATTGTTTTAAAATGTAACAGGTATAGATGTAGTAGATGTAATAGATTTGGTTTTGGAGCTCAGAGCCTCCGCTCTGTTTGGATCTGTTTATTCGAATGATCAAAGTGAGCTGAAGTTGGGTTCAGCTAACCCGCACATACATTGCTTATATCTATGTATTCTTACTTACATTTATACATATACATATGTATGCAGAAGGCATTGACCACTTGAGCTGAAAAGTGCATGCTCAGCATTCCCACGCTCCGCGATCGGCTTATGTATAAGCGTTAGATCGTATTACTGGGGCGCTGGAGTGCTTACGTAGTTTTTGGCGGTCTTTTTGTATATTTGTATATTTATATTTATTATGACAAAGTGT
>NW_001845689.1:0-2190 GCF_000001215.4 Drosophila melanogaster | reverse complement strand
AGAGCCGCGAGTAAATTCGGTTCGATCTTTTTCCATTTTTTTTTTTTTGTATTTTCTCATTATATTTCAAATGGCTGCTCTCGCCACTCCATTATTATTACTTTTTTTTTTATTTGCAGTGTGTATACAATATAAGATGACCTCTATCAAAATGTAATCGGTTCACTACCGAATATTTCCAATAAAATAAAGTTTTATCAATGAGACTCACTCAACTTTTCACTCCTCCTCGAAAGATCGATCTCCCGGCGCAGATGAGCTGAAACGAAAAGGTGACTTTTTTTTCCACAAACACTATAAGGAGGCATAATTTTGGAATACAGACTGCGATCAAACTTTTATAATTCCCTACTCGAAAATTTAAATGAGCACTTTCCGAAACAGAACTCTTCTAAAACAATTAATTATCTTAGGTTAAATCACTTATTATATAAAAATTTTAATCACTAATAAGAATTCATTTTTTTTTCGAGTACATATTTTTATAGCTTAACGTTAAAATCAAACTACATAGGAAAAATTTTAATTTCTGCCACTCTATGTCCAAGATGGCGATCAGGTTGAATTCATACTCTCTAGTAAGGTTAGGTCTGGCTTTCAGCATTTTTTTGTATAATTAGAAATTTTGCTCGATTTAACTTTGATTTAATTTAATTTCGGGCATTCTGGACTGCCAATCAAGCAAAAGAAAATTTTCCATTCACTCTAACCTCACTCTAAGCTCTACTTAGGCTGCATTTTTATTTGTTTAAAGATCCTTCCTGATGGCCCCGGCTTAGGGCGGTCGCTGTCCTGCTGCTGCGGCTGGTCCTTCGCTCCGGCCTGCTGGAAAGGCGCTCCACTACTCGCCTGGCGCAGTTGCCGTCTCTCCTTCTGCCCGCCGGTAGCGGCTCCGAAAAATTGTGGGACCCGGGCAGTGATGCGAAAGTATAAGATGTCCAGCGAAAACCCTCCGGGCTTCAATTTCGGCTGCGATTATATTCCCGTATCAAACTACGGTTCACCAATATTTCGAAACTCACTAACCTGCAATTTGACCCAGTCGAAGCTAGGATTTGGCGGCAAGGCGGCCGTGAGATGGCCGTGACGAACGCCGATCTCTTCGGCTGAATATCGCCGGGAAACACAAGCCGGAATTATTTCGCGCACCACTATAGGCGAAGGAACGCCGTATTTCGATATTTCGCGCGACAAAAAAATTCCGTATGACCGCAAGTTAAAATTTTTCGACGCACTTTCGCAACTTGACGCGTTGACTGTTCAGATCGAAAAGAAGGCAAACCGGAAACATTAGTCGAGGCGTAGGCCATCGGCGGAAACGACGATCAGCTGAACAACACTTTTCTCCGATAACCGAATTATACCAAACTTATCGGGTGCAGCTAATAAGGGTTGCATCCAGTCTGGAATATTCTAGCTACTTCTTGCTACATCTAGTAAGACCTCACTTTAGTGTGTCACAGCTGACCGCCCTATCGATTATTCATCGAGATTTTTCTCACCCCCTGCTTCAGTCGCCTCTACAAAAAACAACCCGCTACACTCAGACTAGGGTACTCATAGACACACTAGGCTGAGACCGACTGGAAGCACCTTACTGCCGAATGTCCTTGGCATGATAGGTACCCACAACTCGTCCTTGGAGATCCTCCAGCTCGTAATACGCGTTTCCGATCCTCTTCCGAACTCGAGACTTCACGAACGTCGGTCCAAACTTGGCGTTGTAACCGGTTTGGAAACAGCTTGGCTTGAAATTCCGCCGATAAACTTCTTGCCCTTCGACAAACGATACCACACGAGAACGGATATTATACCGCTTCTCGTTCTCGTTGTGCTTGTTTCTCATCTGATCAACAGCTTGCTTCCGCATTATCTCGAAAGATTCGTGACGGTCGAACTTTAGAGAACGATCGTCCAGGAGATTTAGGCGTCTGATCAACGAATACGTCGACCATGACGTGATCATGTGCTGCCCAAATACCATATAATAGGGACTGGCGCCAATGCTAGAATGCACCGCCGACCTCAACGCACAACATATTCGGCTGAGAAACTCGTCCCAGTCCTTCTGGTCGAGACGCAGATAGGCCCTGATTGCAGCAATTACTGATCTGTTCACGCGCTCAGAAGCATTTGCCTGAGGCGAGTGGACAGCGGTCAGCGTGTGCTTAACGCCGTACTGCTCATAAG